>NW_024098404.1:0-215828 GCF_016545835.1 Crotalus tigris | reverse complement strand
AGAGGCTCAGCTACACGAGCTTTATGTGGAAGAACAGAATTGTAGAAATTCAGGAGGCCTAGGAAGGCCTGAAGTTCGGCCTTAGACTTTGGCCTGGGTGCTTCTAAAATAGCAGTTAGTTTGGATTCAGCAGGATGAATCCCAGCAGCATCAATTTTGAATCCCAGAAATTCATTAGAAGGCACCCCAATCTTGCATTTGTCTTTTCTGAGCTTAAGGCCTGATTTCCTGAATCTTAACAGGACAGCCCTAAGCCTTTCAGCTAGAATGTGTGTGGAGTCTCCTGCAATCAAGACATCGTCAAAGTAGGGGCAGACCCCTGGTATACCTCGTAGTGTGTTTTCCATAACGCTTTGGAAAATACCAGGAGCGACATTCACTCCAAACTGTAGCCTTTTTACTTTAAAGGCACCCCTGTGGGTCACAATGGTCTGAGCTATGGCAGCATCATCATCAACAGGCAGCTGTTGATATGCTTGAGCTAGGTCAAGCTTTGCAAAATCACGCCCCCCCTTGAGAGAGGCCAGGATGTGACTGACCACAGGAACAGGATAGGCATGTTGAGCCAATGCCTGATTGAGTGTTGCATTTGTAATCACAGCCCAAATGCGAGAATGTCCCCATTTGCCTTTAGAGGCGTGACAAATCGGGGTCTCCCATGGCGATGGAATCAACAGGTGTCTAGGATCCCTGTGGATTAGTTTGTTATAGTTTCAGTGTCAATCTTACTTTTAAAAGCAAAAAGGGACCCTTCTTGCTTAATCATAATGGGAGTGACAGGGGGTATAGCTTTAAGGGACAACAGGTGTGCCATTGAATGTGCCAGCTGGGGGCTGAAAACGTCTGATAATTCTCGTGCAGACTTCCTGTAGGTCGAGTGTTTGTAAGCTATTGAGTCCTGTGACGTGTATCCCCAGGGCCTCAAACCAATCGAGTCCTATGAGACTCGTTCGTTCACCCCCTACTACTAATAAGTCTAGTGGACCTTCAAAAATCTTGTATTGCACGTTAAGGGTGGCCTCCCCCTTAACACACACTCTTGAGTTCTGAAAATCTGTTAATACAATATCAGAAGGCCTTAACTTGGCCTTAGACCCACTTCTAGAACAAATCTTCCTAAATGTATGCAATGAAATGATGGACAGGGCAGACCCTGTGTCTAGTTCCATAGATAATGGAACCCCGTGTAGCTTCACGTGAGGGACAGCTTTTTCATTCATGGGCTTGTGTGTGCATGTTTACAGATTGCTTTCTTCGCCGGAAAGCGCAACAAAAAAACCTACCCTATTCTGGCTGGGGAATGGTACCCTCCCCCATTCAAGGCGTTCTTCTTGGGGTTGTGCCTTTCGTAGGCCCAGGCACACAGCTGCAATATGCCCTTGTTGACCGCATGCCCGGCAGGTAGCGGAGCGGAACTTGCAGTCGGTTCTCCTGTGGCGACCTCCACAGCCGATGCACTTGAGCGGAGCCGAAGAGCTTCCCTTCTGGTTCTCTTCCCTCGCGGGGTGTAGACGGTCGACTTCCTCGTCCGGATCCTCCTCGGAGTTTCGTCGGACGTCTTCCTGGTGCACGGACGCACCCTCTGCACTGTTTCTGATCGGCCGCATGTTTTTGACGGCACCGCCTGCTGCTTCTTCTGCGGTGACTTCCCTTAAGGTGTCTTGGAAGGATAATTCTTCCTTTGCGAAAAGTCTCTGTTGTAGCTCGCGATGCCTTAACCCGCACACGAATCGGTCCCTCAGTCGTTCCTCGAGGTCCTTGAACTCGCAGGGCTTGGCGGACTTCCGTAACGCGGCGATGTATTCCTTGGCTGACTCACCGGACCGTTGATCCCTGTGTTCGAAGGTGTGGCGCCATGAGATAACGGACACCTTGGGGTGGAAGTGCTCTTTCAGCAGCTTCTTCAGGTCTGCGTAGCTTACAGACTCTACTGGAACAGGTGCTACAAGATTTTCTGCGATTTCGAAGGCGTCTTGGCCGCAAACGCAAAGCAGGGTGGCGGCCTTCAAGCTATCTTCCCTCACTTGGTTTGCCTTGAAGTAGTTCTCAATTCTGGATACGTAGGACTCCCACCGCTCTGGATGTGAGACGTCGAATTCCGAAAGCCTTCCGATTTTCGCCATCTTCGGATCTTCAGGAGACGGGTCTATCAGCCAGCCTACCCCCGAATGCACACCGGATTGGCGGGCAGCTGCCGAGTCGACGCCGTTCCTCTTTCGCCGCTCAGGACTCATTGGGTAAGCTTACACTTCTTCCTTTCCAGGTAGTGCAAGGCATCCCACCTTCGTCGCCAGTGTTGAGTCCGTGGCGGGAAAACAGACACGAGAAGCAGCTGGAGTTCTCCGTTTCTTTTATTCAGCGTTCAGCTTACAGGAAGATGGCTTCAGCCTCGCCCAAACGCCTCGCAGCCTCTTATATAGGCAACTCCCGGGTAAAAGGGTTACTTTTCCCGTGCCAGCACCCGCGCATGCGCACGGCGCTGGCGACAGCCTGTCTGGTCCCGGGCCGCTTTGCACCTGCCCGGGACTGATGCAAACGCCCGAGCCGTTTGCAAAGGCTCGGGACATACACAGAAAGCACTGATCTGCTTCATCCTTTTTCTTTAAACACTGATTTTTTAGGGGGAAGGTTGTGTTAATGGATGTTCAGCTTGTTGTTGTTAGTTGCGAAGTCTTGTCTGACCCCTTGCAACCCCATGGATAATGGTCCTCCAGGCCTTCCTGTCCTCTACCATCTTCTGGAGTACATTTAAGTTCACGCCTACTGCTTCAGTGACTCCATCCAGCCACCTCATTCTCTGTCGTCCCCTTCTATTGTTCTCAATCTTTCCCAGCCTTAGGCTCTTCTCCATGTTCAGCTAAAGAAGGAGAAATCTTCAATTTGTCCTCATGTGCTACGTCAGTTAGGCAGACCCTTAATCTCAAGTACAGGTAGCTAGTCCTCGACTTAAAACCACAACTGAACCCAAACTACTTTGCTAAGCAAAGTAGTTGAGTTTTGCCCCATTAAAATTACTATTGTAATTTCAGTCACTAAATGGATGGTTGTAAGTCAGGGACTGCATGTGAGTTCTTTACATACAAATTCTGATCATGTGACCAAGGAGAGGCTGCAACGGTGTGAAAAATGGTCAAAAGTCACTTTTTTTAGTGCCGTTGCAACTGTGAGTAGTCACTAAGTGAACTTTGTAAGTTCTAACCTGTATTAGAAATGTGCATACAAGCTCCCATAATCAGGAACAAGCAAAATACAACAAAAGCCATTGGTTATTAATACAAAAAAAAGGAACTCAGCGTTTGCACAGCATTCTAAACAAAATAACCAAGTATACCAAACATTTTAGTTTGGTGCGTGCCATGGATCTGGGCTGCCTGATTAATTCTGCAGCATTTTGAAATCCCAGAAAATTATTGATAATAATAATAATGCACCATTGTAGCGGCGTGATAAAATAGCAACAATGGTGCATTGGAAGATCTGCAAGAAATATTTGCCTGTAAGCAAGAACTGGTGGGATCATAAAATAGAGAAAGTAATAGAAAATGATAAAATTAAACTGCTCTGGGACTTCAGAATTCAGACAGACAAGCACCTGCAACATAACACCCCGGACTTAACAATTGTCGATGGGAAAGACAAAAAAGTCTAGATAGTGGACGTGACAGTGCCTGGAGACAGCAGAATAGATGAGAAAGAACTGGAGAAGATAACAAAATACAAAGACCTACAGACAGAAATAGAAAGACTGTGGCAAAGGCAAGCAAAGTAGTACCAATAGTAATAGGCGGCTTGGGTGCAATCCCAAAACAACTGGAACACCACTTGAACACCATTGGCATTGACAAGTTCACCATTAGTCAATTGCAAAAGGCGGCCTTACTAGGAACTGCTTCCATCCTGCAATGATATCTGTAATACCATCAAACATCCACATCTGCCTATCCTGGGTCCTTGGTAAGGACTCGATAGACAAAAATGCCAAATCCAGTCTGAACATCTGGCTATGCGATGATCAATAGTAATAGTAGTAGTAGTAGTAGTTAGTAGTAGTAGTAGTAATAATAATAATAATAATAATAATAATAATGATAATAATAATGTTGGAAGGGACCTTAGAGGTCATCAAGTCCACCCCCCTGCTCAGGCAGGAAACCCTATACCATTTCAGACAAATGGCTGTCCAGTCTCTTCTTAAAAACTTCCAGTGTTGGAGCATTCACTGCTTTTGGAGGCAAGTTATTCCACTGGTTAATTCTTCTAACTGTCAGGAAGTTTCTCCTTAGTTCTAGATTGTTATTATTCTCGGGATAATCATAGTAAATATGTCATGCAAGACAGCTAGCAAGTGGCTGTGTGGGACCTACTTTCCACTGAGCTAATTAGAAAAAAATTAAGTTACTGCCCGAAAAAAGGATTTTCAAAAGCATAATTTACGTAGCAGTGGTTTAGGGTTCTTGCCTGAGCAGGGGGTTGGACTCGATGACCTCCAAGGTCCCTTCCAACATTAGTATTATTATGGATCATCGCACAGTCAGCCAGATGTTCAGACTGGATTTGGCATTTTGTCTACCTATCGAGTCCTTACCCAGGACCTGGGATAGGCAGGTGTGGATGTTTGATGGTATTACAGATATCGTCGCAGGATGGAAGCAGTTCCTAGTAAGGCCGCCTTTTGCAATTGACTAATAGCGAATTTGTCAATGCCAATGGTGTTCAAGTGGTGCGCCAGTTGTTTTGGAATTGCACCCAAGGAGGCTATGACTATTGGTACTACCCTTGCTTGCTTTTGCCACAGTCTTTCTATTTCTATTTGTAGGTCTTTGTATTTTGTTATCTTCTCCAGTTCTTTCTCGTCTATTCTGCTGTCTCCAGGCACTGCCACGTCCACTATCCAGACTTTTTTGTCTTTCTTATCGACAATTGTTAAGTCTGGGGGGTTATGTTGCAGGTGCTTGTCTGTTTGAATTCTGAAGTCCCAGAGCAGTTTAATTTTATCATTTTCAATGACTTTCTCTATTTTATGATCCCACCAGTTTTTGCTTACAGGCAAATGATATTTCTTGCAGATTTTCCAATGCACCATTGTTGCTACTTTATCATGCCGCTGCTGCTGCTGCTTCTTCTTCTTCTTCTTCTTCTTCTTCTTCTTCTTCTTCTTCTTCTTCTTCTTCTTCTTCTTCTTCTTCTTCTTCTTCTTCTTCTTCTTCTTCTTCTTCTTCTTTTCTTCTTCTTCTTCTTCTTCTTTTTCTTCTTCTTCTTCTTCTTCTTCTTCTTCTTCTTCTTCTTTTCTTCTTCTTCTTCTTCTTCTTCTTCTTCTTCTTCTTCTTCTTCTTCTTCTTTTTCTTCTTCTTCTTCTTCTTCTTATTATTATTATTATTATTTTTATGGATCATCTCATAGTCAGCCAGATGTTCAGACTGGATTTGCCATTTTGTCTACCTATCGAGTCCTTACCCAGGACCTGGGATAGGCAGATGTGGATGTTTGACAGTATTACAGATATCGTCGCAGGATGGAAGCAGTTCCTAATAAGGCCGCCTTTTGCAATTGACTAATAGCGAATTTGTCAATGCCAATGGTGTTCAAGTGGTACTCCAGTTGTTGTTGTTGTTGTTGTTATTATTATTATTATTATTATTATTATTATTATATTCTTTTTGAAACGATTAGGTTGAAATTGGAAGAGATGTTTTGGTCTACATGGAAATATAAATCCATCACCTGCTTGTGACTCATTTATTTGTTTGCTGAATTTAGAGAGTGTCGCAACTTGAAACTCAGGGTGCTTCCTAACACTTGAAATGCATAGCAATAAAATGGCTGTGGCAAATTAAATTCAAAGGAAGTTGAATTAAAATTTAAAGCACACAACACTGACACAATTAGTCCATCAAGAATAAATTGGTTTTAAGGAATTCCTGGAAGGTTAATTGATGGAGTAGATTGAAGAGGTATGTGGTCTTCGGTGCTCTCTGAGCTTGGTTGTTTCCTTGCAGACATTTCATAACCCAAGTAGGTAACATCTTCAGTGCTAGAAGGGAGTGGGATTTGTGGAATGGAAGAACAGGGAAAGGAGAGGGAGCAGGAGGAGGACTGTGGGGTCTTGATGCTCTCTGTAGATGTTTCATGACCCAACTAGGTAATATAAAAAGAGCCGAGGTGGTGCAGCAGTTAGAGTGCAGTACTGCAGGCCACTTTAGCTGACTGTGTTCAGCAGGTCAGCGGTTCAAATCTCACCGGCTCAAGGTTGACTCAGCCGTCCATCCTTCCGGGGTAGGTAAAATGAGGACCCAGATTGTTGGGGGCAATGTAAAATATATATATATACATTGCTTACTGGTGTACACCGCTTAGAGAGTGCTTGCACTTAAAGCGGTATATAAGTCTCATAAATAAATAAATAAATATCATCAGTGCTAGAATGGAATAGGGATTGTGGAGTGGAAGAAGGAGGGGGGAGGAGGAGGAGGAGGGGGGGGACTGAGGGGTCCTTGATGTTCTCAGATGTTTCGTCATTCAACTAGGTAACATCATCAGTGCAAGAAGGGGGGGAGGTTGCTCTCTGTATACAATCAGAATAGAGCTGGAAGGGACCTTGGAGGTCTCCTAGTCCAACCCCTTGCTCATGCAGGAGACTCTATATCATTTCAGACAGGTGGCTGTCCAGTCTTTTCTTAAAAACCTCCAGTGATGAAGCACTCACAACTTGTGAAGTCAAGCGGTTCCACCGGTTAATTGTCCTCACTGTCAGGACGTTTCTCCTTGAGTCCAGGTTGCATCTCTCCTTTATTAGTTTCTATCCATTGTTTCTTGTCTTGCCTTCTGGTGCTTTGGAAAATAAGCTGATCCCCTCTTCTTTGTGACAGCCTGTCAAATACTGGAATACTGCTATTGGGTCTCCCCTAGTCCTTCTTTTCTCTAGACTAGCCAAACCCAAATTCTTGGGTTCTTCATATGTTTTAGTCTCCAGGCCCTTTAATCATCTTAGTTACTCTTCTTTGCACTTTTTCCAAAGTCTCAACATCTTTTTTTGTAACGTGGTGACCAAAACTGGATGCCATATTCCAGGTGTGGCCTTACTAAGGCGGTACTAACACTTCACGTGATTTTGATTCTATGCCTGTTTATACAACCAAGGATTGTATTAGCTCCTTTTGGCTGCGGCCATGCATTGCTAACTCATGTTTAAGTGATTGTCTCCAAGGTCCCTCTCAGTTACTGTTTTTGAGCCAGGTTTTGCCTAATCTGTACTTGTATCTTTGGCTTTTCCTGCCTAGGTGTAAAACCTTGGTTTTTTTTCCACATTAAATTTCATTTTGTTACATAGGGCCCATTGTTCAAGACTGTCAAGATATTTCTGGATCCTGAGGTTATCTTCTGGGGTGATGGCTATTCCTGCCAACTTAGTGTCATCTGCAGATTTGATGAGTTTCCCTTCTATTCCCTCATCTAAGTCATTGATGAAGATATTGAAGAGTACTGGGCCTAAGATGGAACCTTGTGGTACCCTACTGCTTACTTCCCTCCATGTAGATGTAGTACTATTAAGGACGACTCGTTGAATACGGTTTGTCAGCCAGTTACAAATCTATTTGGTGGTGATGCTGTCTATCCCACATTTTTCTAGCTTACCAAGAATTAGGTTGTGGTCTATTTTGTTAAATGCCTTGCTGAAGTTTAAGTATACCATGTCCACAGCATTTGCTGGTGTATTAATTTTGTCAAAGAATGAAATAAGATTGGTTCAGCACAATCTGTTTTTAACAAACCTGTGCTAGCTACTAGTTATAACTTTGTTTCTAGATATTTGCAGGTCTGTTTTTTTTCCCCAGTGTCTTCCTAGGTATTGATGTCAGGTTGATTGGTCTGTAGTTTCCTGGGTCTGATTTTTTCCCCTTTTTTGAAGATGAGAACCACATCAGCTCCTGCCAGCTCCTCTGGTAGTTTCCCAGTGTTCCAGGATTTTTGAAAGATACAGTACAGTGGTTCTGAGATAACATTTGCCACCCCCATGAGAACTCTGGGATGTTATCCATCAGGTCCTGGTGATTTATATTGAAGATCAGACAGGTGTTCTCTTACCATTTTCTTGGTTATCTTAATTTTTATTTCTAATTTGTCTTTTACAGTTATGTTTTTGGTAAGTTGAGCTATACTTTTTTTTTGCATGAAGACTGATGGAAAGAATGAGTTAAGCAGCTCTACTTTCTCTTTACTTAGCCTGTTACTTCCTTGCCATCTTTAGTGGACCAATGGTTTTCTTAATTTTTTTCTTGTTATTTATATGTTGAAAGAAACTTTTTAAATTATCTTTGACATTTGTTGTCAATCTTTGTTCATTCTGAGACTTTGCTTTCCTGACTTTGCAGATTCGGGCTATCTGCTGATATTTTGCCTTAGTTATGTATCCCTCTTTCCTTTTTTTGTACTTATCCTGTTTGTCTTTCAGTTCTATCACAGAGATCTTTGTGCAACTATGCTGTTTTTTTCTTGGATTTCTTGTATGTCTACAAACGCCTTGTCAGTATTGATGGAAGTGTTCTTTGTGTTTCCTTGAATATGGTGCCGTTTAATGCTTGATTGTTTGTCTGAGTTAATCATTCCTTGATCGGGGTGTCATTTACTGCCTGATTGTTGATTGTTGGCACTAATCCTGATGTTAATCCCCGATTATCTGACAGTTGATTGTTGGCAAGGAGCTGTTTTGGTTTTTTTGTTTCCATTTTAAATTTAAGGGGATTAGAAACCTCCACGACTCATCTTGTCCAACGTTTTGTTTGCTTGTTGGGTGTCTTCGTGTCAGTTTTGATTCCTAGCAATTATCTGAACAAATCCCTTCAGTTTTCTTGGCAAGTTTTCAGAAGTGCTTTGCCCTAGCTTTCTTCTTCCATGACTGAAAGTAATGGACTGACACAAGATCACACAGTTAGCTTTGGGCCTCAGGTGGGGTGCCAACCCCAATCTCCCTAGTCCCTAGAGTCCACTACTACAGGTAGTCCTTAATTTACAACCGTTTATTTAGTGACTGTTCAAAGTTACAACACTGAAAAAAGTGACTTATGACCATTGCAGCATCCCCAGGGTCAAGTGATCAAAATTTGGATGCTGGGGATGCTGCAACGTTTGTAAGTGTGAAAAATGGTCATAAACCACTTTTTCAGTGTGTTGTAAATTTGAATGGTCACTAAACAAATGGTTGTAAATTAAGGACTACCTGTATATTAATATAATCTTTATATTAACCAACATAATAAATGTATTATAATATATACAATTATTAATATTATTTTAAATCCCCAAACCCAACCAGTTTTTCCCCCAATCAGGGGAAAAAAGAAACCCCAAAGGAGCTTGCCCCAGCACCTTGTAGAAAGATTGGACCACATTTCCCACAATGCCCTGCGAGCGATGGGCGTTCCCCGCCGGCAACGCCACTCCGGCTGAAGAACGCGCCCCCTTCCTCCCCGGCTCTCCCAGCAATTATTGGTCCCCTCCTTTCGCGTCCCGTGACCGAGGTGGTGACGCAGCGCGGCGCCGTTGGAAGGCGGAGGCGGAAGAGGCGGGGCGCGGTTGGAATGGAGAGATAAGATGGCGTCGCCCCATTACCGAGGAGCGTCTGGAGGAGGGAGCCGGTGGGCCGTCGGCGTCGTCGGTCGCGAGTTATAACTCGGTGACGCCGCGCGGGGCGAGGAGGAGGAGGAGAAAGAGCCGCCGCAGAGTCCGAGGCGGAGCCGCCGAAGTGAGTAGGCCTCAGCCGCGGCCTTCCTTCACTTCTCGGGCGGCGCTGAGGTGAAAGGCCGTTTTCTCCTCAGGGAAGGGGGAGCGCGGAGTCTGCGCAGGCGCAGTGCACCCGGGGGTGTGACGCCGCCTTGCTCGTCGCCCGGGGTCGTGAGAATCCTGCTCCTCCGGCTTTTCCTTCGGCCCAGCCTTGCCGGAGCGCCCGGCGAGGCCCCCCGGTCGGTCCCCGGCCCCCTGGATCCGCCCTCCGCGTTGAGATTGGACTCCTCCGGCCCTTGAATGGGCCTCCTGCCTCCCTCTCGGCCCGTCGCAGCCGGATCCGCCCCGCTGAGAAGGTGGCTCCCCTTTGCCCGCTGCCTTTCTCGAGCCGTATTTGGGGGTGGGTGGGGCTGCCCGGCCTTCTGCTTCGGGGGGAAAAAGAGGTTTGGGCGACCGTGGGGAGTTTCTAAAGCCTGACCTTGGCGTGGTGGGGGGGGGGGGCTAGGCAGAGAAGCGGGCAGGTTACTTCCTGGTTTGTGGTTGCTGCTTACTGAAAGGTTTGAGTGGCCTGATTGGTGGCAGGATCCGCCTTGTCTCCCCCCTACCCCACAATAGCTGGTCTTAAGGAGGTCCCTGGCTTGGATCTGGCTTGGTGCTCGTGGGGGACAATAGCGATCTACAAAGGATTATGTGGCTTGCAGGGCCTGGAAATCGGGAAATGGATAGTAGGCTTAGGATCAGCCATGAATGTTATTAATAAAAAGGGAATGCAGTATACTCATAGCTCAGGCTTGGAATGTGCAGTCCTTGGTGGTTTTCTTGCAGACATTTCATAACCCAACTAGGTAACCTCATCAGTGCTGGGAGGAGGCCTGTGTAGTCCTTGTTGCTCTTTGAAATTGGTTGTTTTCTTTCAATCATTTCATGACCCAACTAGGTAACATCTTCAGTGCGAGAAGGAAGTAGGGTTTGTTCTCTGTTTATAAATAAGGGGTTTGCCTGGTCAGCAAATTTATATACAAGTATTTAGTCCTTCCACACCTGGAGGATATCAAGTTGGAAAACCATTTTGACCAATACAAGAGAATCTTTGTAGATCAGTGTTGAACTATAGCAGCGGTTCTCAACCTATGGGTCGCAACCCCATTTGGGGTCGAACGACCATTTTACGGGGGCCGCCAAACAACACGATCTGCCATTTTTCCCCCTCAGGGGGCGCCGCCACATATGGGGGCAGCGCTGCGCATGTGCGGCGCGTCCGTGTGACCGGGGGTCGCCGTATAAAAAGGTTGAGAATCACTGAACTATAGGGTCCTTGGTGCTCTCTGAGCTTAGTGATTTTCTTACAGATGTTTCATGATCCAACTAAGGAATGTCATCAGTACTAGAAGGGATTTGATCCTTGTTTATGCAGATCAAGATACAGCTATCCTTGACTTAAGACCTCAATTGAGCCCAAACTTTCTGTTGCTAAGCAAGACATTTGTTAAGGAGTTTTGCCCCATTTTACGACCTTTCTTGCCACAATTGTTAAGTTAATCACTACAGTTAAGTTAGTAACACGGTTGTTGATTGAATCTGGCTTCCCTATTGATTTTGCTTTTCAGAAGGTTGCAAAAGAGGATCACCTCATCATAAATATGAGTCAGTTGCCAAGCATCTGAATTTTGATCACCTGATCATGGTGATCTGGAACAGCCATAAGTGTGAAAAATGGCCTTAAGTCGCTTTTTTCACTGCCGTTGTAACTTCAAATGGCCACTAAATGAACACTTGTAAGTCAAACACTACCTGTACCGTATATAAACAGAGAATAACCAAGCTCAGAAGCATCAAGTAGTGTCATAGTCTGAAATTTTACTTATTAAGCCACATAGTTTGGACAAGATGAATCCGGGTTTTATATTGATTACATTCTGTGATTGGTATGCCTGTCTGTGGGTTATAAGTAAGGTGTTATCTGCTTGACATTTGAGTGCCCTTTTCCCCCACTCTAAAAAATTCAGTACTTTAGTATAACTTCTACAAGAATAAACATGTTTTTGTTGTGGTAGCTACTAGGCCTGTGTGTCTGCGGAAATGACATTTATATTTTTGCTGAGGTCTTGAATAATACAATAACAATCTTTTTGTGTATATGGCTATACATTCATATTTACTTGGTCAGTTGTGATAACCCCCCCTCCCCCAATATACTTTATATATAGGAAGGGCCCTATAAAATATTTATACATGTTTTTCTATGAATTGAAGGATAGAAAACTATTTTCATAGTAAAGTTACTACTTTGTTCTTGAATGAAATCTCTTCATCATGCCAGGGTCCTGTGGCTTAATTGTAGTCCTATCTATACAATAATGGAAAACAGTGGGTTTTAACTAGGGGCTAGCCCTTTCTGAATTGGGAAGATTACTCTTCACCATTCTTAAATAAATACAAGCTTCCTTTATCTTGGATGTATTTTGCTAGACAAAACCAGTCTTTTTTCCTTGAAGTAATCACAACTGATATAAGGGTATGCATCTGTCTCACAGACTGAGATTCTGATCTATAACCAGTAGAGATGGAAAACTCTTGTATAATTTGTATAGTGTGGGTTATAAGGGTAATTAGTTGCATATTCATATATTGTACTCTTCTTTTTTCTTACTGTTTTGGGATGGGTACTAGTAAGGAACTGGACTCTGTCAGTCACTGCTGATCATTGACTCACCTAATTTTTTTTTTATGAATCATCATTGATTAATTTGGTGTTCTACTCTTCCCAGACTTGTGGGTTACGTTTTCACACAGAATTACCTGTTAAAAATATTTTATGCCTATTTTTGTTTAAATGTTGTATTGACTAAGGAAATTTAAAATGTTATGGGGTTTTTTTGGGGAAAAAATGACAGGTACTACACAGCCTACAACAGTGGTTCTCAACCTTTCTAATGCCGCGACCCCATAATACAGTTCCCCATGTTGTGGTGATCCCCAACCACTTATACATCACCGGGTGCCAGGGGCGTGGCCAAAGAAAAGGGGGAAAAAATGGCGGACAGCCTTGTTTGGCGACCCCCGTGAAATGGTCGTTCGACCCCAAATGGGGTCCCAACCCACAGGTTGAGAACCACTGGCCTACAACTATGGCAGCATATAAGCCTAATGATCCTTGTGATGTAAAATGGGTATGAAGATGGAGAACTTTCAGTTTGGGTTTACAGAAGACAACTGGGCAAACAAAGAGGACCAAAGCATTCATTTTCAAAAGATTCTTGCAAAATAAACAATACAGGACAGTTAATATATTGTATCTCCTGAAATATTGGAAGAGTATAGGAAATGTTGACCTTCAGAACTGGCATAATAAATACCTTGAATGCATAAAGATGAATTCTGTTGTTTAAATTCAGAGGTGAAAAATTTTGCTGTCTTGTGACAGATTTCAGGAACTGTCATGAAAGCTTTTAAATGTTAATAATTTATCTGTGGAATGATCCTTTATTCATATTATAATATAATATGATATTGGGGAATATGAATGTGAGTAGTACATTCCTTTTGACATATGTCTGACTGATTTTATTCAGTCCTTCAGTTATTGAGTAGCTGCAGTTAAGATATTTAAATTTTCCTAAACAACTTGAGCATGAACACTTTTTATAGTACCATACATTATTTCCAATGTAGAAGTGTTTGCATTAACATGCATCAGTTCCATTTGACTTTTCTGGTTTACATTGCTGCTTACATGTTTATATATTTTCTGAATAAATAAATATGCTGCCTACCCCCTTAATTATTTTGGACACCCTATAGATAAAAAGATCTATATAAATAAGTGTGCTTTTAGATTTCTGCTAAAGTTTTATTTGCTTGAAACTGCCCTTTAAGCCATAGTCCACAAATTTATATGTAATACAATATGTTTAAATACAGGTAGTTTTGGACTTATAACGACATTTGGGATTCACAATTACATTTGGGACCAGACTGTCAGTTGTTAAGTGAGATATCACATGACTGACTGACCAGTTATCACAAGTCTGGCATTCCTCATTACAGTTTTTAAGTAATCTTGCATGTTATTAAGCAGACAGATACTCAGGTAAGGAATAGGAATTGCCTCAGGGAGGTGGGGGAGACCTGCCACAGACAATTTTGGAATGTCTCTCCAAGCTGAAAATCTTCCCTGTTGAAAACTCTTCAGCCAGAGCTGAAAGAGGCCTTTGACAAAATCCAAACCAGCCCCCAGAGGCAAGAGGGAGTCCTCTCTGCAGGCAGCAGCTCCTTGCAATTTTTCCTGCTTGCTTCCCCTATGACTTTCTGGGGAAACCTGGAAGAGAAAATTGCAAAATGTGATCACATGATTGCAGGGCACTTGGCTACCTATGGCAGGTGGGAATAAGTTGTCAAGCACTCGGATCACAATCATGAGGTGTTTGTGTGTAATGTTTTGTAATAGCTGGAAGTTCCTTACGGGCCATAAAGCACCTTTTCTGAGGCTGTCTTTCATTTGAACTGTGGTTAATAAAGTCGGAAGGCAAGGCCTGCCTTTATTGCACAAGACCTTGTTGTCGCAGCTGGAATTAATTTTTATGGTTCTTTTTATTTTTCTATTGGTTAGAATGGGAAAACTAGACTTCCAAGATGCTTACTAGAAGAGATTTAAGAGACTTAAAAAGATAAAATGTGTAACAGTTAAACACGCAACAGGTTTTGGAAGTTTGTGATAACTTCTCACTGTGTTACATAAGCTGAACAGCAAATATCACAGGGTTTACCAAACGGAAGTTTGTTCTCAGTACAAATTTGCTAGGGTAAGCATTAATCAGTACTACTTTGTCACCTAGTAGTCATTCTCAATCATGAAGATTTCTGAAGACAAATATGATGCCAGATCTGACTGTAACTTTCCAGAAAAGTTAAGATTGCTAATTAGCAGTGTCAAAGTATTTTCAATTTGAATTTGAAACACTTAACTTTAAACACAAAAAATAATGTTTTGATCCTTTTAGAAACGTCTTATACTGAAAATAGTTTTTTGAGCTTCAACTTCTTCCAAAATGATCTACTGGTAAGTATGCTGTCTTGAGATGAAAAAAAATTAGTTTTACATTCAAAATGGGCCTGTTTCCCATGCTCTGTGCCGTTTTAGAAAATAATAATAACAACAACAATAATTAGGCAGCCTTGCTAGGAACTGCTTCTACGACGATATCTGTAGTACCATCAAACATCCACATCTGCCTATCCCAGGTCCTGGGTAAGGACTCGATAGGTAGACAAAAATGCCAAATCCAGTCTGAACATCTGGCTGACTGTGCGATGATCAACAATGTAATAATGTATTTGCCACCTATTTCTCTGTGGCACTACTCTAGGCAGCTCGCAAACATAAAAAAAATGAAGAATTAAAAGTTTAAACAAGCAGAAGTAGAATAATAAAATAAACAATGCTATGATTATGGACTGAGTCATTGCTGCCAAGGTTTTCCCCTGGTATTGTTCCAGTTATAAAATGGATAATTTTGTAAAGTATTTTCTCAAAAGGGCAGAGGGTTCCTTTCTGTATTTTTTAAAAAAATTCTTGGCTTTTAGCTTTGCATGAAAGAAATGTAACAGTTTGTCGTGTTTGTGGGGATTAAGGATTGTTCAGCATTATGTTCTTACTGGTTAGCCCAACTTTGAGATTTATCTTCACTTTTTAATGGGGATAAAGATCACAGTCTTTTACGGTCCCACATTTATCATAATATATGTTACACTAATTCAGTTGCTTAAGGTTAATATCAGATTGGCTAACTCACCCTTCTCATTTGCAGTTTGACTGCAACAGATTTTTTTTACCTTTGCTTTGATCTGAAGCATCCCAGTTCAGATTTTTTTTCTCTCTTTCATATAATTGGCACAGTTCCCAACTTGTCCTCTATGTAGATAGAATTGCTTGTATGCTCTTTTTAATAGTGTTTCAGGAGCAGCTGTTTAATGCTGTGTAAATAAGAGATTCTTACACTCACCGAGAAATAAAAGTGGCTAAACATGGATACTGGTTTCACTTATTTGCTCTTTTAATATGAAAATACATAGCAAAATAGTACAAAGTTGAAACACCAAATTATTCAATTATTTCTCATTGGCAATTGTTTAGCTAGCCAAGTAGAATCCAGTTATCCCTTTGGTCCTTGGTTGAAGTCTGTGAATGTAAATACATGTGAACTGTATCAGAGAAGTTAAATTCCTTGAGCATGATTTTCTTGTATCTTTTTTTTGAACATACATACACACACCCCTGTATGCTCATAAAGTATTATTTTCTTATAGTACAGTGTCATTTCTGTTAGTGCTGTAATCACAGCATGGTAATGGTAGTAATATAGTTACCAGACACTGAGAGGCTAAGGTGTACGATGGGATAAAGCTACATTTTAATGAGCTGGAAAATAGTTGCATAGATTAGAAAATTGATTTTATTACAGATTGTCTAGCCCAGCGGTGGAGAACCTTTTAGAGACCGAGTGCCCAAACTGCAACCCAAAACCCACTTTTGTATCGCCAGGTGCCAGGTGGGCGTGGCCCACTGGGTAGGCGGGGCTGTGGTGGTCATGGCAAACTGGGTAGGTGTGGCCAAGGTGGGCGTGGTCACCTTGGTGTTGCTCATGGGGAGGGACGCCTGTTGGGGCCGGACAGGGTTGGGGGAGATCCAGGGGGTCTCTGGCAGGTGAGATGGTGGGCAGGAGGCTCGTCCTGCGGGGTGAGGCGAGGCAAGGCAGGGGTGCCATTGTCGCAGGGCAAGGCGGGCAGGGGCCAGGGCGGCTGCTGCCTGACACCATCGACCCCCACACACCGAGGCCAGCGAGCGCATGGGGGCCGACAGTGTCCGTCAGCAGCCCCTCAACTGGTGCATTCTGGGGCTCCGCAGCCCGCCACCAGCAGTTCAGAGAAGCCACCTCTGAGCTGGACGGTCGGCCGACAGCTGAGGAGGCAATGCAGTGGGTCATGCCCTGGAAAAGGAGAGCATGAGAGACCAGGAGGGATGAAATGGGGGGGGGGAGGGAAACCAGCCATGCTGGGATGCATCTGGCCAAATGATCACGTGACTGCAAAGGTCATGTGAAAAACTATCATAAATCCTTTTTCCAGTGTTGTAATTTTGAACAGTCACTAAACAAATGTTTGTAAGTCAAGGACTACCTGTATCTCGGGGAGAGTTTCAAGATGCTGTTACCCAAGTTTTATCTCTGTCTCATCTTACACTAAACAGTAATGGCAGGATTGCTTTGAGTTTCTTTCTCACACTTCATTCAGCCTCTGAATTGTGTAATCTTTTCTGCAAGTTCCTCCTTAACAGTTATTTCATATATTTCCCCAAGGTGCTTTCCATATTCCTTTACAGAGGAGAAAGGAGGTGGGTCAGGGACCTTTGCTCTTCCTGCTTTTCCTTTGAATTTGATCTGCTGGATGCTTTTGCCCGTCAGCTTTCAAGTCTCATAAAATATGGCAGCTTGCATTTGAAGAGTTGGACATGCTGACTTAGTGCCGTAGGCCTTTTCAAATCCGTGCCTCTGTTATCCATCTCATGCCTGTTCTTCAAATTCTTCATCGTTCAAGGTGGTGAAAGGTTTTCCAAACATCTCTTGAGGTAAATGCCTTGGTAATTCCTTACAGTTAGTACAGTTAAATCAGTGGAACAGCTTGCCTTCAGCGGTTGTGGGTGCTGCATCACTGGAGATTTTTTGAAGAGACTGGACAGCCATTTGTCCAGAATGGCATAGGTCTCCTGCCTGAGCAGGGGGCTGGACTAGAAGACCTCCAAGGTCCCTTTCAACTCTTATTATTCTGTAAATGAGAATTTCCTAGGCAGTCCATGGAAATATTTTATTCAGTTTAGTATTCAGCATTTACCTAACCCTAACAGTGCTTTTTGCTTAAACCTGAAGATATGAAGAAAAAAAAAAAGGTAAACCATGGCAACTGGACCAAAGTTTACTAAAACCGAGACGTTTCATTACTCATCCAGCTAGCTTCTTCAGTCAAAATGAAAATTGTGGGTAGGCAGAGTGTTGTCTCGTTTTGAATAAACTTTGGTCCAGCTGCCATGATTTAACCCTTTTAAAAGATACTTTTGGCCTGGATGATTTACACGTCAAACCTGTAGAGGTAGTAGATTTTAATAAGTTCAGTTGTAATGAAAAACAGGATCTCATGGTAGGGGAACACCCTCCTCCTTCTCAAAGAAGGTAGTATTAAAAGCAAGCTTCCAAAGGGTGGGGGGGAAAACACTCAGAGAAGCTAAGCTAAGTGCTGATTTGAGGAGGGTGGAGGGAAGGACACATACAGGAAATAGAAAGAAGAACAGCTTATAAGGGAAGGCTATAAAGGAGGAGAACGAATAAATAACCTGGACTGTTGAACTGGTATCAAAGTGCCACCTTGAAGACTGTGTCCAATTTTCAGCCTTGCACTTTAAGAAGGGTTCAGAGAAATTAGAACAGATTGAAGATTCATAAAGGAGATGGATGAACTAGAACAGGAGTAGGCAACCTTGGCTCGTTTATGACTCGTGGACTTCAACTCCCAGAATTCCTGAGCGAGCCATGCGGAGGGGAAAGGGAGGTTTCCAAGCTGAGCTGTGCTGGCTCAGAAATTCTGGGAGTTGAAATCTGCGAGTCATAAAAGAGCCAAGGTTGCCTACCCTGGCCTAGAACTTTAAAACCTAAATTCTATGAAGAGGGATTTAAGGAGCTGGGTACAGGGAGTCCTCGACCTAATGACCACAATTGAGCTCCAGATTCCCATTGCTAAGCGAGACAGTTGTTAAGTGAATTTGGCCCCATTTTACGACCTTTCTTGCTATAGCAAGTGAATCCCTGCAGCTGTTAAGTCAGCCACACGGTTGTTAAGTGAATCCAGTCTCCCTGTTGACTTTGCTTGTCAGAAGACCGCAAAAGGGGAACACATGACCCCAGGACACTGCATAAATACGTGCTATTTGCCAAGCGCTCACGTTTTGTGCACCATTGGGATGCTACAACAGTCGTAAGTGTGAAAAATGGTCATAAGTCAGCTTTTCCAGCGCCACAGAAACTTGGAACAGTCACTAAACCATTGTAAGTTGGGGATTTTTAAAATTCTCCTTAAGAGACAGTTCAATAGCTCAAAGCTAATTGAGGTGACTTCAAGGTTATTGTTGGAAAGCCTGGAAGAAGGTTAGGGGACAGATCATCATGGACAAAAATGTGTTCACGAACCCTGGCTTAAGATGGTTGTTGTCCAGCAGATCAGGACTGCCCTACATTTCCTGGTTCATCTGGAATTAGACCAGGAAACATCATTCACATGGTTTGTCTCAAACAACCTCTGGCTTGTGTGAATACAGCCATTGGCCTATGTATTTTGTGGTAGCTCATTGATTGTCTTCACACATTGCACAGACCAGGTCCTCACTTAATATGATTTGTTTTAGTGTAATGTTATTGCATGAATACCACAAATTTTGCCAACCCGAATTTAAAGTTTACAGAGCTAAGCTTCAGTCTAAGCACTACAGTTGCTCTTTTATTTATTTTTTAAATGTCTGGACTACCAAGGAGTGTCAGGAAATAGCTTGAATAGCGGCATCTTCTCATAATTCTTGGGTTTGGGGGTGTATGCCAAGAACAAAGAACCCTCCTTACAAGGAGAGTCACCACATCTCCCAAATCTGCAGTGGGCTGGGGTTGGGAACAAAAAGGCCTTTGAGCTGAGAACTGAATAGAACCTTTTAAGTTCAGTCCTATTTCTCCCATGTTTGGGCTACTGGGACGCTATCAAATAGCAAAGCTCCCAGGATCCCATGTTTACTTCATTTCACTTGACAAATAGATGGAGGGATTCCTGTGAAAATACAACAGTTAAAGGGCTGTCGAAGGAAACCGTAGCTTTTGGCCTTCTAGTAGTGTTTTGCTTCTCCTGAATCTTTACAGCAGGGGTTCTCAACCTTGGCAACTTTAAGACTTGTGGACTTCAACTCCCAGAATTCCTCAGCCAGCAAAGCTGGCTGAGGAATTCTGGGAGTTGAAGTCCACAAGTCTTAAAGTTGCCAAGGTTGAGAACCCCTGCCTTAGAGGTTTGTAGAATGGTGCCTTGTACATAGCTCCAGTGAGGCTGAAAGGAAGAGATAGTCTTTACAGGTGGTACTCAAGTTACAGCGATTTGTTTAGTGACCATTCAAGCAGAGCTGAAACTTACGTAGCTTATTTCCATTTTTCACACTGTCGACCATTGCAGCCTCCCCATGATCACGTGATCCAAATCTGGAGGCTTGGAAATTGACATGTACTTACGACAGTTGCAGTGTCCTGGGACCATGGGATCCCCTTTTGGGAGCTTCTGACGAGCAGAGTCAATGGGGCAGCGAGATTCACTTTAACAACCCGGGTTACAAACCGGCAGCTGCAGTGTTTCACTTAACGAGTGCGACCGGAAAGGTCGTAAAATAGAACAAAACCCACATTCGCTTAGCCACGGGAACTTTGGGCTCCGTTACAGTCGTAAACCAAAAACTCTCCGTAGTACAAAATTGGGTTGCAACAGGAAGACAGTCGAAAGTTCATGCTTCCTGCACAAGATCAATTTCACCTGGAATAAGTGAAAGTACATAAGTTCCCTACGTCCGGTTAGATCCCACAGGCTGGGCCTCCTTCGGGCCCCGTCGGCCAGGCAGTGCCATTTGGCGGGGCCGCAGAGGAGGGCCTTCTCTGTGATGGCACCCACGCTTTGGAATCAGCTCCCCCCGGAGATTAGGACCGCTCCCACCCTGTTGGTCTTCCATAAGCTACTTAAGACCTGGCTTTTCCGGCAGGCCTGGGGTTTATAAAACCTGACCCCTGGATGATTGTTTTTGTATTGTTTGTTATGTTTTACGTGTTTTTTATTGTTAGCCGCCCAGAGTCCTTCGGGAGTGGGGTGGCTTATAAATTTTAAAAATAAAATAAAATAAATAAGTAGCATAAGTAGAAAAAAATATTGAAAATTAAATGATTTAATGACTAAAAATCTAAAAAGGAAGCATATGGGCAGGAAGTCGAGGATGGAAGCGGGATGGAATGGTTCCTTAAACAGGAAGAGCAACTCAAGGTGCAGTTCAGGGGGTGGGGGGGGATCCTTTCCCAGTGTTTCTGTCCTTCATTGCATCAGTGAGAGACTTCCCTTTGGCTCTTTCTCGTCTCTGTTTCTTGCTCTCTCTGGTCTAGCTTCATTTTCTTTGGTTTGACTGGGCCGCGTGCTTTGAAAGTAGTGAGCAGAAAGGAGGCTGATCCACCTCTTCTCCCTGGCGGGCCTTCCCTGTGGAGCCTGGTTTATACTGAGGGATGCCCTGGGCCAGGCTGGGCTAGCCAAGATAAACTTAAAGCTGGAGGTATATTCTGAGCTGTTTCAGCCTAGAATAGTGGTGGCAAACCTATGGCACGGGTGCCAGAGGCGGGTGGTGAACCTATGGCACGGGTGCGAGAGGCGGGACTCAGAACCCTCTCTGTGGGCACACACACTGTCGCCCCAGTCCTAGGCCTTCAGCTGGGTTTTATAAAACCTTTTCGCTTTAGGTCTCCGCCGCTGTGTACCAAAAAAAAAGGTTCAATCAATCAGTCAATTTCAATTTCTCGCGGGGGAAAAAAAAGATCTTGCAAAGTTGGAATTGATTGAACTTTTTAGTCCCACCCAGTCTGCTGTTACCACTGCAGCCACGCCCACCCAATGGGCCACACCCACCCAGCACCCGACGATGCATAAGTGGGTTTTGGGTTGCAGTTTGGGCACTCGGTCTCTAAAAGGTTCGCCATCGCTGGCCTAGAAGGAGGCATAACTGGACAGAGGCTTTAAAAATACTGCATTGGGTAGAGCAGTGGTTCTCAACCTGTGGGTCGGGACCCCATTTGGGGTCGAACGACCATTTCACGGGGGTCGCCAAACAAGGCTGTCCGCCATTTTTCCCCCCTTTTCTTTGGCCACGCCCCTGGCACCCGGTGATGTATAAGTGGTGGGGGGTCACCACAACATGGGGAACTGTATTATAGGGTCGCGGCATTAGAAAGGTTGAGAACCACTGGGGTAGAGAGAGCAAAATTCTATCATAATATGTTATTTAATTTATATCCCACCTTTATTACTTTATAGATAACTCAAGGTGTGGACACATATAATACCTCCTCCTCCTCCTTTCTCCACAGCAACAGCCCTATGAGGTTGGTTGGGCTGACAAAGGGGGACTGGTGCCTCAGATGGCTTTCATGGCTAAGGCAGGAATAGAACTCAGCGTCTCCTGGTGATTGGCCCAAAGTCACTCAACCAGCTTTCCTGTCCACGGTGGGACCAAAACTCCCCGTCTCCTGGTGATTGGCCTAAAGTCACCCAGGTGGCTTTTGTGATTAGGGCAGGAGTAGAATTCACTGTTTCCTGGTGATTGCCGAAAAACTACCCAGTTAGGTTACATTCCTAAGGCAGGACTAGAACTCACTGTCCCTGGTGATTGGCCCAAAGTCCACCAGCTGGCTTTTGTGCCTAGGGCAAGACTAGAATTCACCATCTCCTGATGATTGGCCAAAAATCACCCAGCAGCCTTTTGCGATTAGGGTGGGGCTAAAACTCATTGTCTCCTGGTGATTGGTCCAAAGTCAGTTTTGGGGCCTAGGTCAGGACTAGAAAGGACAATCTGTGGGAATAGCAACCCTAATGAAACAGGATGCATTTTGTTCTTTGGATAGTGGGAAAAATTCAGTTTGCAACTATGACATGACACGGTTCAAAGAACAAATAATTCATATTTCTCCAGACTCAGTGGAGTTTGAGAACAAGAACAGCTTCTACTGCACAAATTCCATTGTGATCCATCATTCTGTCCTGTGCAGCTTTCAGCTATCCATAGAGCCTATTTATAGAGAGAACATAGTCTTGCGCGTGGAGGGAAGATGCCAGCAAGTGTCCAGCAAATACAGCTTGTCTCTATATTTTATGTGTCAACTTAAAATTGTAATAACAAGCTGTCCCAGTTGCTGTAGACCTTTGCAAAATGTCATCGGTTTTGAAACCAAGCTGACCATGGTTTTAACTGAGCATCTCCTTGTTTCCCCTGATCTGGTTTGCCTCAGTTGTGGTTTCTGACTGTATCACAACAAGTGGGAAAAGAATGCTTTAACGCAAGCCTGTTTTAAATCTGATTTTAAGATCAGGTGTATAAGATTGGCTATTTCCTATTAGCTATTTAGCTTGCAAATTTTGTAGTACAGGTAGTCCTCGACTTACAACAGTTCGCTTAGTGACCGTTCAAATTTACAACAGTGACTTATAACCATTTTTCACACTTACGGCCATTCCAGCAGCCCCATGGTCGCGTGATCAAAATTCAGGCTTGGCAGCTGACTCATATTTATGACAGCTGCAGTGTCCCCGGGGTCAAGCGATCCCCTTTTGCGACCTTTTCACAAGCAAAGTCAGTGGGGAAGCCGGATCCATTTAACAACCATGCTACTCACTTTACAGCTGCAATGATTCACTTAACAATGTGTCGAGAAAGATTGTAAAATGGGGCAAAAGTCACTTAGCTGTCTTGCTTAGTAACATAAATTTGGGGCTCAATTGTGGACATAAATCGAGGACTTGGAAAAATACAACTTGTAGTTTTCCTGATCAGATGTGCTAAATTGTGCTGTACAAGATCACACACTTAGATTACTCATCTGTTGTTGTTCTCAAGTAAGAGAATGTTGGCCTTTGCAAATAGAGCACAGTTTAAGTAAGTTATGATTGTGTCCATGTTTCAATAAGAATAGAGCTGGAAGGGACCTTGGAGGTCTTCTAGTCTAGTCTAACTAAGGAGACCCTATACCATTGGCTAAATTGGCTAAATTGCTAAATAAATTAAATATTTTTAATTGGAAATAGTTTAAATCAAAAACAGTGCAACACAGCCATCTAGTTCTGAGGAAGAATCCCTGTAGTCTAAATATGTCAGTGGTTCTCAACGTTCCTAATGCCGCGACCCCGCAACCGGTCGTAAGTCGAGGACTACCTGTATTTCCCTGGCTGAGAGCACCGTGCATGCGTGGTGCCGCCCTCTGCGCCGGCCGAGGAGTAGCTGGCAAGTGGCAGAGACGGCGCAGGCCGACCACCGGCTAGGCCACCAGCTGGCCCAGCCCAAGGCAGGTAAGGCACCCACCGGGCCCCACACATGCCAGCAACCCTCCCTGCGCCCGCCGCTGCCCCGCTAGCCTTACCTTGGCCACTGCCCATTTGGGGTGGCGGCAGGCTGGCCCAGGCGCTCCTGGGCGGCCACGGCAAGTGACAGCGATGGCGCAGGTCAACCATCAGCTGGGCCACCAGCTGGCCCAGCCCAAGGCAGGTAAGGCACCCACCGGGCCCCACGCGCGCCAGCAACCCTTCCTGCACTCACTGGCCTCCCACTTCCCACCCCTGGCCCTCTTTTACTTACTTTTAGTAGTTGCTCAGCAGGGAGGGAAGCTTTCCAGAAAGTTTGTCTTGCAGCACCGTTTGCAGACTGGGGCTTTTGGCGGGCTTAGCAGGGCAGAGACAGCCTGGACAATTCCTATTGGCTTTTGAAAGCCAATAGAATTAGACTCTATTCAAGAGAGTCTATTCTATTGGCTTTCGAAAGCCAATAGATTCTATTGGCTTTCGAACGCCAATAGAATAGAGTCTTTTGAATAGAGTCTATTCTATTGGCTTTCAAAAGTCAATAGAATAAGAGGGAGTAGCACAGCTAAAGAAAAGGGGGAAAAATGGCGGACAGCCTTGTTTGGCGACCCCTGTGAAATGGTCGTTCGACCCCAAATGGGGTCGTGACTCACAGGTTGAGAACCACTGAAATATGTTGAAACTCCCCAGATTGGTGGATGTTTTCATGCCAAGATTGAAAGTAGATAAAGAATTTCAAAGTTGGTTAATTTAAATCTAGCTTTACCATTGTAATCAGAGTTGAAAATGTGTGCTAAGTGCTTATTAAAAAACATGACCGAGGTCAAAGAGATAATTATAACAGTAATTGTTTGTTTTATTTGCTTGCACTTGCTAATATGGAGGTGAAATGTAAACTGTCAGCCCCAATAACCAACTTTGCTCTAACAATGCAAGAACCAAAGTCAAGGCAAACAAGGTCATTAATGCAATTTAAAAGCTGGTGATCATTCCCTCCCCTCTTAGGCTGTCAGGGTAAAAATAGCTTTCACAACAGTTCTTGAAAGGAGCTGATTCAGCTCCTAAAGGCTCCAGGATATCTCTAGCTTGATGCTAACTCATATTCCAAGTTTTAATGAAAACGAAGATGAAAAAAAAATCCCGATTAAATAATTGTATGGAATACAGTTCAATAACTTCTGAAAATGAACTCTCTGCACAAACACTAAATAATTCATGTCATATCAGACAAGAGAAATGTATTTTTACTAGAAACAATTATGGTACTCTGCTGACTAACGAATAAACCATCATTTAAAGCAGTGGTTCTCAACCTGTGGGTCGGGACCCCATTTGGGGTCAAATGACCATTTCACGGGGGTCACCAAACCATGCTGTCCGCCATTTTTTTCCCCTTTTCCCTAGCTGTCCTACTCCCTCTTATTGGTGGCCACACCCACTTGGGGGTCACCACAACATGGGGAACTGTATTATGGGGTCACGGCATTAGAAAGTTTGAGAATCACTGATTTAAAGCATTCAGTTGACGCCTCCTGAACAGCGATTTAAATAAAATCCACCCTGATTTGCCATATATATTGCAATTCAGCAGAATTAAAACCAGTCTATTGTTGAAGAGGTAATTTGATGTACAAATTGCCTGTTCTGTGTTCAGCTAGACATGTACGTTAATATACAATAGTGGCCAAAATTGTGGAAACCTTTTGGGAAAAGTGTACAGTAGAAATGCCACCTTTGGTTAAGTTTCCACCAATTTTTCTTCTAATTTCTTTACAACTGTAGCTTTGTTCGCTTAATAATAGTATTTTACATCGCTTTCTGGGCAACCAGTTAAGTCTTTGCACAATTACTTTAATTTTATTACGTTTTACAAGCTCACTAAATGAAAGAACACAAAAAACCCCAACCAACTTGCTAACGATCACATAACACACTGACAAATGTCCTCCTCTCAGCTTCAATACATGACACCAGTAACTGGATCTGATTGGCTCATTGCCAAAACAAGATGACACCCGATTGGCTCTCTAAACACTCATGCTCATTGGCTACAATCGGATGAAGGAAAGCTACCTGATATCAACCTAAGCAAGTTGTGCTTCCTTTTTCTGGTTATTTGGCTCTACCGTTTCATAGAATACAGTACAGATAATTGAACAAACTTTGTTGCATTACATTCTTAATTAAATTATCTTTCCATTGATATCTAATTTTATGGTACTACTCCCCCCAAAAGTGGGTGTTATTAGCCATCAGACCTCAAAAATACACTTTCCCCAAAAGGTTTCCACAATTTGGGCACTACTGTAGTTGTTAAAGCAGTGTTTCTCAACCTTGACAATTTTAAGGCATGTGGACTTCAACTCCCAGAATTCCACAGCCAGCAATGCTGGCTGTGGAATTCTGGGAGTTGAAGTCCACATGCCTTAAAATTGTCAAGGTTGAGAAACACTGTGTTAAAAGGAATCTGTCTTCCCCATTGAGTTTGCTTGTCAGAATGTCGCCGAAAGGGATCACTTGACCCCTGTGCACTGCAACCATCATAAATGCAAGTCAGTTGCCAAAACACTTGAAGCTTGATCATGGGGATGCCGCAATGGTCGTAAGTGTGAAAAACGGTCATACGTCCCTTTTTTCAGCGCCGCTGTAACTCTAAATGGCCACTAATTGATTTTAAGTTGAGGATTCCCTGTACTAGATTCTGGACTAGGGCAGAGGGTTCTGTGCTGGCTGCCTCTAGGTCACGGGTGTCAAACTCGCCACATCACATGATGGGTCACGACATATCGCGCCTTTTTGTATTGCCAGAGCTGGGGTGGGCGTGGCCTCCTCAAGGTGCAACCGGCCCACGGGCCGGCAGTTTGACACCTCTGCTTCTAGGTCTTGATTTTGGTGTTTGAATGGTTCACCTTTGAAACACGATTAATTAGTTCAGTGGTTCTCAACCTTTTTAATCCCGTGACCCCCCCCAACCGGTTGTAAGTCGAGGACTACTCAGTCGGTCGTAAGTCGAGGACTACTCAACTGGTGCAGCACCGTTTGCAGAATGGGACTTTTGGCGGGCTCAGCAGGGCAGAGACAGCCTGGACAATTCCTATTGGCTTTTGAAAGCCAATAGAATTAGACTCTATTCAATAGAGTCTATTCTATTGGCTTTCAAAAGCCAATAGAATAAAAGGGAGTAGCACAGCTAAGGAAAAGGGGGGGAAAATGGCGGACTGCGTTGTTTGGCGACTCCCGTGAAATGGTCGTTTGACCCCAAATGGGGTCCCGACCCACAGGTTGAGAACCACTGAATTAGTTCATATTTTAAGAAGGACAAAGTTACTGTTCGGGCACAGCCCCCCTAATAAATACAATTCCTGATTTGGACCGAAGTATATGGATAGGAAGATTTGAAGGAGGCCTTCAAAAGAATGCAGTGATAATCGGCCATTCGAGATTAAGGCTAAAACATATAAAGAACGATTACAGGAACGGGGCATGGCTAGTGTAGTGAAGAGAAGGACCAGGGGAGACATGATAGCAGTTTTCCAATATTTGAGGCGCTGTCACAGAAGGAGGGGGGGGGCAACCTGTTTTCCAAAACACCTGAAGGCCAGACAAGGAATAACGGATGGAAACTGATCAAGGAGAGATGGAACAGATTGCCTTCAGATGTTGTGGGAACTTCAACACTGGAAGCTTTCAAGAAGAGACTGGACCGCCATCTGTCAGAAGTGGTGTGGGGCAGAGGTCCCCAACCTTTTGGGCACCAGGAACCAGTTCTATGGAGAGAGGTTTTTCTGCTGACTGGAGGGTGTGTGGTTTTGTGTGCTGTCTGCATCTCGTGGATGGGGATTTACTTGTTTGTGCGGCCTGCTTGTTGGCATGCCATGGACCAGTAGTGGTCCGCGGACTGGGGGTTGGGGACCCCTGGTGTAAGGTCTTCTACTTGGGCAGGGAGATGGACTAGATGACCTACAAAGTCCCTTCCAACTCAGTTATTCTACTTCTAATAGCTTATAACCCACTAGATATCTGGATGGACTTTAAGTTAGACTAGGATACTGATGATGAACCTTTTGGCTCAGTGTGTCAACAATTTGGAAAATGCCTAACTTGACTCTGCTTCTCCCTCCCTCCCTCTCTCTCTGTCTCTGCAAATGGTTGTAAGTTGAGGATTATCTAGTGTTAGTTATCAGCTTTGCAGAGCAATACCATATTCTTTCTCTCTCTCTCTCTCTCTCTCTCTCTCTCTCACACACACACACACACACACACACACACACACACACACTTCTATAAGGTCTAGGACAGCGCGCTACACTCAACTTCTCCACGGGACAATTTGCCATGGCCAACTCGCCAGAGGACAAGAATTACACTAATATTGAAGAAATGGTGACATAGAGTCATTAAAAAAAGGATGCAAAAGGAAGGACAAAATGAAACGTGAATGACAAAAATGAAAATATTTTAAAAATTATTTTAAATAATTAAATTGTTGAATTGTTCCGTGGCAAACTGATCACGGCAAGTTGGCCATGATGAATTGGCAGCGGGAAGTTGGCCGTGGCAAATTGCCCGTTTCTGAATCTAAGCATCCTGAACAACTTCACTTGGTAGCAGCCCCGAGGCTGGGCCAGAAGTGGAGGGCCAGACCTCCTCCTCTTCCTCCCTACTGCCACCGTTCCCTCTCAAAAAGGCCGCCTTGCACTGTTCACACACATGCAGGCCCCATTCTCAACCAGCCTCCCAAAATCACCTGAGAACAGGGTGTGCTTTGGAGAATTGTTGTTGCCTGTTGGTGGACTGTCAAGGTAATGATTTAGAAGCTACCCAGCTGATGTAAGATGTATGATGTAATGATGGGAATGACTCAGCAGGGTCTGTGTCCCTTTAAGAGCTTTGTATAAAAGGGAAGGCTCCACAGATGTGTGCCCTCTCTTCTGCTTTTCCTGCTGTAACTGCTGTGTGTTGGAGACTGCTGTATTAACACGTGTATGTATATTATTCCTGGTGTATGATATTATAGATAGTGTAAGATAAACCACCATTTAATATAGACCACTGTTTACTGTGTTTATTCCTGGGTTATCTCAGCTCAATAAGACCGTGTATGCTCTGACATGGACTCTGGCGCATCATCCCAAAACATTGGGCTGCGTCATCTTTGTCGCACATTATCATAGCTTTGCCATCACTGGACTAGGGTGTGGAAAGCATAGTTGAAAACCACATGGGCATGTCCACGTAGTCACCAGCAGCAAAGCTCCACTGTTAATTTTGAATAATTTCATTTGCAGGATATCTGGGTCAGTCCAGTCAGCCGTCTGGGCAGAGCACTGTTCTCTTAATCTGACTTAAGAGTTAAAACAGATACCCGAGAGTCAAAAGTTAAACCCCAAACCGTACAGTCTTATATAAAGCAGGGCTTTGAGGAATACCTGCTGCAAGCATTAAGCTGAACCGATACCTACAATGGAGTTTGTCATATGCTGTGTTATAACTGTGAAGGTTGCTAACTCTGTTTTTTTTTTTAAAATGTCTTTCAGATTCTCAATGGCTTCTAAGAAGTCGGGGTCTGATTTTCACGGTAAGTGAATGGCAAGGTCTGGACGCGTTATCTCTCTGGATGTAGTTTCTCCGTGGTGGTCAAATGAAGGATTCTGACCATGGGATTTAATTATTCATGGAAACTTAATAGGCTTTATTGGTTGTCCTCGACAATTGAGCCCAACATATCCATGGTTAAGCAAGACAGTTGTTCTAAGTGAGTTTTGCCCGAGTAGAACTAGCAATAGCACTTAGACTTACCGTGTTTCCCCAAAAGTTAGGCCTACACCAACAATAAGCCATAGCTTGTATTTGGGGGGGTGGGCCTAATATAAGCCCTGTCTCAAAAATAAACCCTAATTTGGGGGGAGAAGTGCACCTAAAAATCAAGCTGGGGTGGGGGTGTGGAGCTGCTCCACCCACCCTGCATCCACTTACCTTGCACCAGGCCTCTCCTTGCCAGCCCACTTCTTCTGAGGCTCTTCTGCAGCCAGGCCTGCATTTCTCAGTCACAGGGTTTTCCGGAAGGTCTGTGCAGCCAAGAACATCCATAGCTCGGTTCTGTAAGACCTCAGCAGCCGAGCACCAAACTATGGATTCAATCCATAGCTCAGTACTCGGCTGCTTAGGCCATCTGGAAAGGCCAGACTGCAAAATGCAGGCCCGAAAGCAGCTGCAGAACTTCGGCCCCAGAAGAAGTGGACCGGCTGGGTGAGGCTGTCGGTTCTGGAGGTGAGGTAAGGCCTACCCCGAAAATTAGACCTGGTGCCTCTTTTGGAGGGGGAAAAAAAACCAAAACCCAGTCTTATTTTCGGGGAAATGGTATATACCGTTTCAGAATGCTTTACAGCCTTCTCTAAGGAGTTTAGAGAGTCAACATATGGTCCCCAACAATCTGGGTCCTCATTTTACTGACCTTGGAAGGACAGAAGGCTGAGTCAACTTTGAGCTGGTGAGACACGAACTCCAGACTGGGGGCAGTGAGTTAACCTGCAGTGCTGCGTTCCAGCCATTGTGCAACCAGGGCTTAGTAGTTAAATAACTCACTTCAGTGGTTAAGCTAGTCATGTGGTTGGACTTTGCTTGTCACAAAAGGGGGAATCACATGACCCCAGCACACTGCGGCTGTCATAAGTACGAGCCAATTGCCAAGCATCCGAATTTTGATCACGGGACCGCAGGGATGCTGCAACGGTTGTAAGCGTGACAAATGGTCCTAAGTCTCTTCTTTCAGGGCCGTTGTAACTCTGATCAGTCACTAAAATGAATGGTTGTATGTCAAGGACTGGCTGTACACTGAAGCGGATGACCGTTTTGCAGATGTGCAAGTTGCCAGAGCAATTTACAGCAGGTTGGAAATGAGCAGTTTGGGATTTGACCGATCAAATGACAATAGGGAACAGCTCAAGCCAGATAAATCTGTCAGTTGAATCCAAACAATCTGGAGAATTGCAGATTCTTTTGCAAGTCAGTTCCTGAGATGGGACCAAATGACAGAACTGGTGATCTGCCTTGGGTCACCTCCTCTTCAGACACCTGTAACTTGACATGGCAAGAGGCATGACGGGTAGCCCATAATATCCATTTTGTGTTACAGTCTGGCATATTTGTGCAGTCTGGCTGGGCTTAACCTTCGAAACAGCCTAGTTGCTTATCATAATAAGCATTCTTCGTCTGGAAAATAGGAAAGGCCGAGCGCCAAAGAATTGAGGCCTTTGAACTCTGGTGCTGGAGAAGACTCCTGTGAGTCCCCTGGACTGCAAGGCGATCCAACCAGTCAGTCCTGGAGGAGATCAACCCCGACTGCTCTTTAGAAGGCCAGATCCTGAAGTTGAAACTCAAGTCCTTTGGCCACCTAATGAGAAGGAAGGACTCACTGGAGAAGAGTCTGATGCTGGGAAAGATTGAGGGCAAGACAAGAAGGGGATGACAGAGATGGAGGAGGCTGGATGGAGTCACTGAAGCAGGAGGCGTGAGCTTAAATGGACTCCAGAAGATGGTAGAGGACAGGAAGGCCTGGAGGAACGTTGTCCATGGGGTTGCAATGGGTCGGACATGACTTCACAACTAATAACAACAAAGTCTGGAAAAAGCAGGAGAAAATACTGCGATTTCTTAAAGTTTTCTCTCAAAGCATCATGAGCTCTCGAAGCCTGGAATGATGTTCCACAAGGAGGGAGTCGCCACAGAGAAGGCTCTTCTTGATCCCACCAGATGGACCTCCTTAAGAGAGGGGAATCCATAACATTCCCTGCCTCTCTGCTCTGGTGGGCTGGGTAGAGAAGACGGGGAAAAAATGATCCTTCAGAAGAATGTAACACATATACATTCATTGTTACTCTGTTCTTTTTTTTTCTAATGTAAAGGTCATTGGAAGCTGGTCATACAAACTTTACAACTAGACTAGAGGACTTTTGTTGTTGTTGTTAATTGCGAAGTCGTGTCCGACCCATCGCGACCCCATGGACAACGTTCCTCCAGGTCTTCCTGTCCTCTACTCCATCTTCTGGAGTCCATTTAAGTTCACACCTACTGCTTCAGTGACTCCATCCAGCCATCTCATTCTCTGTCATCCCCTTCTTCTATTGCCCTCAATCTTTCCCAGCATTAGGCCCTTCTCCAGTGAGTCCTTCCTTCTCATTAGGTGGCCAAAGTATTTGAGTTTCAACCTCAGGATCTGGCCTTCTAAAGAGCAGTCAGGGTTGATCTCTTCTAGGACTGATCGGTTTGAACGCCTTGCAGTCCAGGGGACTCGCAGGAGTTTTCTCCAGCACCATAGTTCAAAGGCCTCCATTCTTTTGCGCTCAGCCTTTCTTATGGTCCAACTTTCACAGCCATACATTGCAACTGGGAAAACCATGGTCTGGACTATACGCACTTTTGTTGGCAGGGTGAGGCCTCTGCTTTTTAGTATGCTGTCTAGATTTGCCATACTAGAGGACTTTAGCTCTGATTTATAAGAGAGCTACAGTCCATACAAGCCCTGTCCAGATTTTTAAAGTTGTGTTTCTTTTAACAAGGATTATGTTAATTGGGTAGGGGCTTTAACGTTTAGTAAGCTTTGAGAGTTTCCTAGGATATTTACTTTTCAGACAGAAAGTGTATAATTGGAATGCTGTTGGGAGTAAACCCTACCCCCCCCCCCAACTTTCTTCATAGATCCTTTGTAGGAAGATACGCCTGCCAACAGGGAAGTGTAAATCCTTGGGTCTTCTTTTAGTGCTGTGATTTGTTCAAAGCTTAAAATTAATCCTCCAGATTATCAGATCCACTTTTTTTAAGGTCAGGGCTCGACGGTAGAGGTTTCAGCAAGGCCCGTCTAGGCTACCAATCGCTCTGCACAGCCTTAGGCCGTGCAAGTGGGAAGAATCGCATCTAAGGACAGACTTGGAATAAAACTAGAGTAATGCTTGTACTGGAGAAATCACGGTGCGCTTAAGTAATAGCATCTTTCCCCGTTTACACCCAGAGGCTATTTTGAGGGGGGATTTGGTCCATCTGCATCTCGTAGGGAAGTGGATGCATCTGTCAGAAAGCAAAGTCAGGAGGAGCTGGTTAGTCTTGGAGACCTTGGAATAATATCTCAATAGAACTGCAGCAGGGTGTGCCTTTTACCTGTTCGATAGCCACAGCTATCAGACTCACTGGAGAAGAGCCTAATGCTGGGAAAGATGGAGGGCAAGAGAAGGAGGGGAGGACGGAGAATGAGATGGCTGGAGGGAGTCACTGAAGCAGTAGGCGTGAGCTCAAATGGACTCCAGAAGATGGTAGAGGACAGGAAGGCCTGGAGCAGCGGTTCTCAACCTGTGGGTCGTGACCCCATTTGGGGTCGAATGACCATTTCACGGGGGTCGCCAAACAACATGATCCGCCATTTTTTCTGGGGCGGCGCATGGGGGTGCCGCCGTGCATGCGCGCCGCGCAGGGGGCAGTGCCGCACATGCGCGCCACCTGCTTAATACCGGGGTCGCCGTATAAAAAGGTTGAGAACCACTGGCCTGGAGGAACATTGTCCATGGGGTTGCAATGGGTCGGACACGACTTCGCAACTAACAACAAAGTACTCGACAACCACAATTGAGCCCAAATTTCTATTAATTAATAATTAATTAATTAATAATTTTACATAACATTATATAATCAGTTCAACAATACTTGAAAAGATGGAACTTTTGAGGGTATGACACACAGTAGATCTGGGTTTTCTCCAGCAGGATGGCTGTAGAGTCCAAATGGATGGGTTCTATGACGGCCTTCCTGCCTGGCAGACTGGGTAAAAACTTCGGCCACACCCCTTCCTTTGGGCGTGACCCCAGTTTTGACTCAGTCTCGAAGCCTGGTAGAAGTGCGAGAAGCAGCTCTTAGGAAAGAAGAGTTTTCACAAAGAAAAGAATATCCTCTTCCAGTTTTTTTTTTTTTTCCTCCCCTTTTTGCAGCAGGCAGGGATCCCGGGCAGAGGAATAGAACACCGACGCCTCCCAGCCAGGATCGTCGGAGTGGTGAGAGGATCGCCAGGGCGGTTAGCCAGGGGGGCTCGGGCCGGTCAGTGGATCTTCCGCGGATCCCGCCAAACAGCTGTTTGGCGCGGGGACATTTCCCGGACCACCCGCCGGGCAGCTGAGTGGCACGGAGGCCACTCGGTCCGGCGGAGGAGCTGAGGCGCCGTTCAGCGCCAAACAGCTGAGCGGCGCGGGAAAACAGAGCGCTGATCAGCTGAGCGGCGCGAGAAGCGCAGCGCGCCCAAACCGACCGGCAGAGCCTCAGCGCCGTTTTTTCTCCCCCAGCGGAGAGGCACAGCCCCCTTAAGGACAAAAGAGCCATTCAAGCCGGTTAATTACCCTATTGCTGGCTATTAAAGACCCGCCATTGTTGGAGCCTCGTGGCTCATCCGGCTACTATTGGGAGGCGGGGCTTCCTCCCATTCGCCATTTTAAACAAGCAGTTTAGCCGCCGCTTTTTTCCTTTACATTAAGACACTTGGGCAAGAGGAAGGAAGAGGAATAAAAGATTAGAACCTCTATCAGTTCTGAGCGTGGTCTGCTACCACAGCCACAGACCGGGGGAGAGAGAGATATAAACTGTACTTTTGTCTGGACTAGGTGAGGAGGTGAGGAGGAATATTTTTTCTTTTCCTAACTGTTCCTATAGTGACCTTTAGTCACTGCCTTGCAGGATCTTCTGTCCAAAGATTCCTGTCTGTCCGGCCATTGTTTGTATAGGCAGAAGAGGGCACAGCCCCAAGCATCTGCATCTGATCTGCGTATCTCATTCCCCCTTTCCAGGCATTGCCTACTCGGGGTGTCTGGCACAATGGCAGACAATGTCTCGTATTCAGTCACACAGGTCCCTCAATTGTCCCCCCCACAGCAACAACAAAAACGCAGATCTTCTGAATCAGAGGTGGGGGGGAAGAAGAAAGCTAAAACAAAGCACCTTTCTCAGAAGGGACAGTCCAAAACGGCTGAGCGAGAGGCTTTGAGGAGACATTTGGCTTTAGAAAGGCAAATTAGCAGAGCACAGAGAACCAATGTCAATGGGACAAATTTGGTTTCCCCTGTCCCAGGGGTGGCACCCAGCACAGAACCTACTGCCGAGGAAGTGCTCAAGACTTGGTCTCCTCCTGGGGAAACTGAACAGTTAGATTCCTCCAATCCCTCCTCACCAGCTTCTTCACCCGACCACACTCCAGCGCCTCACCACAACGACAAGGCGCAGGAGAACATATGGTCGGCACAATTTCATGCATTCATGCAGGATGCATTCTCCCAGTTCATGGCTTCTAAGGGGCAAGTGGCCTTTCACACACCCCGTAAGGGACGGGCTAGGCCGCCCCCTACCAGCATCTCTGAAACTTCCTCTCAATTGGGAGAGGGTGACTCAGTAGACCTGGACATGTCAGACATGCCCCTCTCGGAGGACGAGGAGACCGCACCTGAGCAGGCGACAAGCTCTGGCCTCTTTAACCCTAACAGCGCGGAAAGAAAGCTTTTCAACCTATCTCCCTCCTTCTCTAACATGTTAGAGGTTCCCACTGTAGATAACCCCTTGATCTCATTATTTTCTACCTCCGCGATTCCAGGAGACATGGCGGAGGTCTTGAGACCTGAGGAGAAGAAATTTGAACACTCCCTCCGGCGTTCCCATATGGCCGCAGCCTGGGCGGCCAGAGCAGCCACTTCATCATCATTCTTCGCGAGGGCCAGTATCATGTGGCTGAGGGAACTGCAAGGCACGGTGCCTCCAGACCAGGTCAGAGTACACCAAACATTGGCCAAGCTCCTCGCGGCCTCTCAATTCGTGTCTGACGCTTCACTGTACGCAACAAAGTATGCGGCAAGGTCCATTGCGGCCACAGTGGCCTCGCGAAGGCTACTGTGGCTCAAAAATTGGAAGACAGACCTGAGGTCCAAATGGCGTCTTTCGACGTCCAAATACAGTGGAGAAGCCCTGTTTGGTTCCATTCTGGACCCACACGTCAGCGAAGGCAGAGACAAGAAAAAAATCCTAGTGCATCCATCAAAGAAGTTAGACAGGAGAGGCAGTCAGGACTTCCGGAGACAGGGCTCCCGCCCAGGAAGCCCCTGGGAATGGAGACAGCCCTTTCGATCAGGGCAATCCTGGGACTGGCCCAGAGGCTCACGATCCTTCTATCCGAGACAGGATCGAACCCAGGATCGCCAAAGCCCGGGAGCCAGAGGCCAGTTCCAGTCCAGACGCCCATATAGGGGAGCGGGAGGCAGATCCTTTAAGCGTACCAAGTGACGCCAAACAGGACACTCCCATCGGGGGTCGGTTAGGAAACTTCATCGAGGTCTGGGAGCAGACCACCACCGACGCCTGGGTCTTGGAAACGATCAGGCATGGCCTGACCTTAGACTTTTGTTCTCCCCCACCAAGCCGGTTCATCAGATGCCCCATCTCCAGAAAGGTACACAAGACGAGGCTGATAACTTCGGCCATAGCTCACCTCCTGTCAATTCAAGCCATAGAGAGGGTACCAAAGGAAGAGGAGGGAAGAGGATTTTATTCCATCCTCTTCGTTATTCCAAAGACATCAGGAGGGTGGAGAGCAATATTGGACCTGAAGGGCCTGAATCATTTCATAAAGTACAGGAAGTTCAAGATGCACTCATTGAAGTCCATCCTAGCCAGCGTCAGGAAGACGATCTATTATCCTCAATAGATCTCACAGAGGCGTACCTACACATTCCCATCCATCCCAGCTACCGGAAATTCCTCAGATTTACCTACGCGGGCCGGCATTACCAATACAGGGCCTTACCCTTCGGACTATCTTCAGCACCAAGGGTATTTACCAAAATCCTAGCTGTAATAGCAGCCCATCTCAGGCTGATGCCGGTTCGCGTACAGTTTTATCTGGACGACATCTTGATTCAGTCCAGATCTCAGGAACAAGCAAGGGCAGATCTCAAGACCACGATCCGAACCCTACAGGGGCACGGATTCTCGGTCAATCTAAACAAGAGCCACCTCATTCCCTCAAGGAGACTGCAACACCTGGGCGCGGTGATAGACACGTCACAGTGCAGGGTATTCCTTTCCCAGGAGCGACTGATCAGCATATCCAAGCTAATCCACCAAATTCAAAAGATCAGGAGAGTGCCCTTGCTACAACTCTCGAAGCTCCTGGGGAAGATGATATCTTGCATGGGCATCATCCCATGGGCAAGGCTCCACTCGAGGGAGTTGCAGTGGTTCCTCCTACCCTACCAGAGGAGGAACCTCAGCACCTCCAGCAGGAGAGTGCCGGTACCAGCACAGGTGATGAAATCACTAAAATGGTGGCTATCCCCCATGACACTCAAGGGGAGCATATTCAGGGAACCGAACAGGGTCACGCTCACGACAGATGCGAGCCTGTTCGGATGGGGAGCCCATCTGGGGACCCAGATAGCACAGGGCCAGTGGGGTCAGAAGGACCTGTCACACAGCATCAACTGGCTAGAGCTCCGGGCCATACACCTGGCCCTCCGTCATTTCTCACACCTAGTAACGAGGAGGCACGTCCTCGTGCTTACAGACAATGTAGCAGCCAAGGCGCATGTAAACAAGGAGGGAGGAACGAAATCAGTGGAACTAATGAAGGAAGCATTGGCTCTGGCTCGGTGGGCAGAAGCCAATGTGAGTTCCATCAGAGCGGAACACATCTCAGGGGAGACAAACACCCAGGCAGACTCCCTGAGCAGAGCCAAGGTGGACCAGTCGGAATGGCGTCTGGACCCGGCTCTCTTCGAGGAGATCTCCCGGAGGTTCGGACAACCGCACCTAGATCTATTTGCCAACCACAAGAACACACAGCTCCCCAGGTTCTTCTCCAGATTCCCGTCCCCGGGATCGGAGGGAACGGATGCTCTCAGGTGCCGGTGGCCGGCGCAACTCCTGTACGCCTTCCCACCACTGCCATTAATACCGGCAACCATACGCAAGATGATCCTGGAGGGCGCAGAAATGGTCTGCATTGCCCCTCACTGGCCACGGCGCCCGTGGTTTGCCGACCTCGTGGACCTTTCGATATCACCTCCGTGGAGGATCCCCCCGGACAAGGTAAAACTCAGTCAGGGCAAGCTTGTACACCCAGATCCCCAGTGGCTACAACTAGCCGCTTGGCATTTGAGCGGCAAAGCTTAACTAAACAATCTTATTCTGCAGGGGTGATATCGATCATACAGGCATCACGAAGAGCGTCCACTAATAGGATTTATGACGCTACGTGGAAGGGATTTTGTAGGTGGTGCGCTTCGCTTCACCTAGACCCGACCGCAGTATCTATTCCCAATATCCTAGATTACCTACTGGAGGGTCTTAATAAGGGCCTGTCAGTCAATACTATCCGCAGACAGATATCGGCCCTCTCAACTGTACTCTCCTGCGACAACTTAACTTCCCTAGCACAGCATCCAGCTATTAACGCCTTTTTAAAAGGGGCATCTAACACAAAGCCCCCAGTCATACACAGGTACCCGTCCTGGAACCTGCCTAAGGTCCTTCTAGCCTTGACATCAGCACCCTTCGAACCTCTTGAAACATGCTCACTCCATCACCTATCACTGAAGGTAGCTTTCCTTGTGGCAATTACTTCAGCAAGAAGAATCTCAGAACTAGCAGCACTGTCAGTAAGGAAGGATCTGTGTACCTTTTTCAAAGACAGGGTCGTTCTTAGACCAGACCCGACCTTCATTCCGAAGGTAAATAGCATCTTTCACAGATCTCAGGAACTTTCGCTTCCTGATTTCTGTCCAAGACCCAAACATAGACTAGAACACAGATGGCACAAGCTGGACGTGCGGAGAGCGCTGTGTTTCTACGTGAAACGCACCTCGGCTTTCCGAAAGACTGAAGCATTATTTGTGTCCTTTCAACCAGCAACTATGGGAAAGAAGGTATCTCCTTCCACCATAGGCAGGTGGATCAGAGCCTGCATAGCGCAGGCCTACGTCTCACAGGATTTGCCAGCACCCACTCAGGTGACTGCTCACTCAACTCGGAGCGCAGCTACATCTGCGGCGTGGCTAACGCAAGCTCCGGTGGAAGAGATTTGCAGGGCCGCAACCTGGTCCTCACCTTCGGTTTTCATTCGACATTACCGTTTAGACTCCCTAGCAGCAGCAGACGCGGCTTTTGGCAGAAGAGTTCTTCAACAGGTCGTATCTGCTCAGAGTTCGGTAGCCTAGACATTCCCTCCCAGGGGTACATGAGGGCTTTGGTATGTCCCATCCATTTGGACTCTACAGTCATCCTGCTGGAGAAGGGGCGTTGTCTTACCTGAACGCCTTTTCTCAGCAGGATGATGTAGAGTCCAAGCCCACCCAGAGGATAGGTCTAGGCAGGGTTATAATAAAGATATAATAAAGAGCTGCAAGGTTAATTCCAACAAAGTTTCTCGCCTAAGTCAAAACTGGGGTCACGCCCAAAGGAAGGGGTGTGGCCGAAGTTTTTACCCAGTCTGCCAGGCAGGAAGGCCGTCATAGAACCCATCCATTTGGACTCTACATCATCCTGCTGAGAAAAGGCGTTCAGGTAAGACAACGCCCCTTCCCAGTTGCAATGTATGGCTGTGAAAGTTGGACCCTAAGAAAGGCTGAGCGCCAAAGAATGGAGGCCTTTGAACTCTGGTGCTGGAGAAGACTCCTGCGAGTCCCCTGGACTGCAAGGCGATCAAACTGGTCAGTCCTAGAGAAGATCAATCCCAACTGCTCTTTAGAAGGCCAGATCCTGAAGTTGAAACTCAAGTACTTTGGCCACCTAATGAGAAGGAAGGACTCACTGGAGAAGAGCCTAATGCTGGGAAAGATGGAGGGCAAGAGAAGAATGGGATGACAGAGAATGAGGTGGCTGGATGGAGTCCGTGAAGCAGGAGGCGTGAACTTCAATGGACTCCAGAAGATGGTAGAGGACAGGAAGGCCTGGAGGAATGTTGTCCATGGGGTCGCGATGGGTCGGGCACGGCTTTGCAACTAACAACAGCCACAGCTGATTTTTTTTTTAAACTGAGTTGCTGAATATATTATTTGTGCCAAGCTACACAGATTGGAAACGTGTTTTTGAGACAGAAATGCAAAACATCTTTCCGTATTGACTCAGCGTATGCCTGGAAGCAGGCAGTTTAATAATTTTTACCATTGTACACTTACTATACAGCAGGGGTCTTCAAACGTGGCCCTTTTCTGACTTGTGGACTTCAACTCCCAGAATTCCTCAGCCAGGCACGTGTGGCTGGCTGAGGAATTCTGGGACTTGAAATCCACAAGTCAGAAAAGGACCACGTTTGAAGACCCCCTGCTATACAGCGTCTCTTGAGAGCGGGCATCAGAATTTCATTTTTGAATGTGTGCCTGTTGTGTGTTCAGAGAAAAAAGTGACAATGTTTTCTTATTTTGCACCTGATCTTGGTTGTACATTTTTGGGGTGCTAATAAACAACAGGAGGTCCTCTCACATCTAAAGTCTTGCTTAAAATGTACTGAAGTGATGCAAAGTGTGTCCTTAGCTTGTGACTGGTCGTTTACTGACCATTTTAAGTTATGATAGACCCCCCCACCAAAAAAACACAACCCAATTTAAAAATTATGATGGCCATACACCCTGTGCTGACCCAATTAATGACTGCAGTCATAATTCCAGACTCGGTTATGTTTGTAAGTCGAGGACTGCCTGTATTTGACCAAGGCACTCAGTTTAAGAAGACCGTGTTGGATCATTGTGGTGGAACAGTTTCAGAGAATTGCTCTCTTGTGGAAGGCCAATCTCCAGAATAGAAAATTGCACAACCGCTGTGCCCCGCGTGGACCTCTTGGTTGTGTAAAACTCTCTATTTCTTATCTTTAGTAATAGACATTGGTTGGGAACTTGTGTTCTCAAAAGGAATAGAAGTGTTGGACAACGCCAGCTTTTCCTAACATAGCTAAGAACTCTAGAAGTTGCAATCCCAGCACACTTGGAAGACTGAGTTAGATAACAGGTTGGACCGACTCGGAGCAGTGGTTTTTGTTGCAGTTGTTGTTTGGTGCCTAGTTTTAACAGAGGTAGACTCAAGAGCACATGAAGTGTTAGCACCACTCTATAATTCCTTAGTAAATCCACACTTGGATTACTGCCTCCAGTTTTGGTCACCACAATATGTTGAGACCCTCGAAAGAACGCACAGAAAAACAACAGATGATTAGGGGACTGGAGGCTAAAACGTATGAGGAAGGGTTTGCTGAAAAGAAGGATTAGGCTTGACAGGATAGCAGCCTTCGAATATTTGAGGGGCTGCCTCAAAGAAGAGGGAGTCAAGCTGTTCTCCAAAGCACCTGAAGGCAGAACAAGAAGCAACGGATGGAAATTAACCAAGGAGAGAAGCAACCTGGAATTATGGAGAAATTTCCTGACAGTAAGAGAACAATCAATCGGCGGGACTGTTTGCCTTCAGAGGTTGTGGATGCTCCATCACTGGAGGTTTTCAAGATGAGACAGCCACTTGTCTGAAATGGTATACAGCAGGAGTAGGCAACCTTGGCTCTTTTATGACTCGTGGACTTCAACTCCCAGAATTCCTGAGCCAGCCATGCTGAGGGAAACGGGAGAGGTTTCCAAGCTGAGCCATGCTGGCTCAGGAATTCTGGGAGTTGAAGTTTGAAGTCCACGAGTCATAAAAGAGCCAAGATTGCCTACCCCTGGTACAGGGTCTCCTGCTTGAGCAAGGGGTTGGACTAGAAGACCTCCAAAGTCCCTTCCAACTCTGTCATTCTTTTCTGTTCAGTCAGGGTTGGCTCCTAGCAATTGCCTGGACACGTCCCTGCAGCTTTTTTTGCCAGGGTTTCCGCAGTGTTTTGTCCTTGCTTCCTCCTTAAGGCTGAGAGAGGGATGGGCTCCAGGTCGTCTAGCTAGGTTTGTGCTTCAGGTGAGCCTGGAACTCACAGTCTCCCCGTTTGTAGCCTGATACCTTCACCAGACACTAAACTGGCTCTTAAGCTTTCAGCTCTAGTTTTAACCATTACACTACACTGAGCAAACTGGATAAGTAGAAGATCTATGTTGATCAATATCTGCTAAATCAAGATTTTTCAACCAGTGGTACGGGTACCACCTGTGGTACATTGGCACCTGGCAGGTGGTATGCGACCATCCTAGAAAAGTGGTAGCGGGGGAGTGGAATGAGCTGAACCGGTGGCAGCACTGCACAAACCTGAATGAGAGATGGCTGGTGCTGCAGGGCTGTCAGGGCTCAGTGGAAGCGCCAGGATCAGCGTCAGGCTCCAGCTGGAGCTCAGCGCTGATCCTGGTGCTTCTGCTGAGCCCTGAAGAAGCGCCAATCAGCTGGAATGTTGCGGCATCTCCAGGGTCTTGTGATTTACATTCAGATGCTTGGCAACTGATTCATATTTATGACGGTCACAGTGTCCCAGGGTCATGTGAAGTGACCAAAACCTGCTGCAACCACCCAGCAGACGGGGGGGGGGAATAAAAACCAAACACCACCCCACCCACCCCCGCTGCCAATCCTCAACAGAAATGCTCACAACAATGAAAATCTCGGACAGGAGGAAGAGTGCAGGCAGGTATCTTGCTCGGCTGTGGCTTGGGGGGCATTTTTTTCAGTGCCATTGTAATTTCGGACAGTCACTAAGTGAACTGTTGTAAGTCGAGGACTACCTGTACTTCATCACTTTTTTGCTTTTTTTTTTTTGTCATCAAGTTCGTGACACCTTGCTAGGCGACTGGTGGTACTCGGATGTTGTCATATCCTAAAAGTGTTACAATGGGTGAAAAGGTTGAAAAGCCCTGTGCTAAATCACTGTCTGTCTTCTTCCTTTCAGGGCTGGTCAGCTACCTTGATGATGTTCCATTTAAGATAGGAGAAAAGTTCAGAAGACCCGCCAAAGTTGGCTTGCCCATTGGTTTCTATTTGCCAGAATCTCTACAATTGATAAGCGAAGCCCAGGTGAGTCCTACATTCTGAACATTTTTTTAAGATGGTGCTTCCACCTGTTTAATCTGCCGAATCACAATTAGGAAAAAAATAGTCCAATTAAAGATCGCTAGTTTCTAACTTACGTCTCTAATTAAACTCATTTCAGTCTAAAGCCCTTCTCTTGTTGACCTCATTGGGTCGATTCCTTCTGTTTCCTTAAAATATATCTGTTTGTTTTGTTTGCATCTCTGCCGTGTTGTTTGTAGAAGCCAAAGAACAAACAGCGGATCTGCAGCCCAAGTTGTCTGTATATATTTGTTAGTCATCAGGGAGAAGGTCTGTAGAAGTTGCAGTAAAAGGCAGAGGTCCTCTTTCTTTCGAAGATGTTAGATTGGCAGGCAAATGATCTGAGGTGTCCTCACAGCCAGGGTGTTTTGAGTTCATACTTGGTCTTTGCAAAAGTTATCTTAATAAGGGCTCCTTATCTAGTTCTCAATAAACTACCCAAAAGGATCTGATGGTGCCTTTTTCAATAGGTGCTTTTCCTTTGGAGGAAATATCTTCGCTCTCGGAGTTTTCCAATGCAAGGTCCTCGGTGCTCTCTGAGCTTGGTGGTTTTCTTGCAGACGTTTCATCATCCAAACTAGGTAACATCGTTGATGCTAGAAGGGAGTGGAGTTGGCTCTTATTTTATATACTAGTATATAAAAATGAGAGCAAACCCCACTCCTTTCTAATGCTGATGATGTTATCCAGTTTGACAATGAAATGTCTGCAAGAAAACAACCATGCTCAGAGAGCACCAAGGGTCCCACAGTCCTCCTCCTCTTTTTCCTCCCCTCCCCTCTCCTCCCCCCTCTCCCTCTCCCTCCTCTTCCACCTCTTCCTGCTCCCCTCTCCTCTACCACCACCACTCCTTCATTCTGCAATATCCCCCCTTCCTTCTAGCACTGATGATGTTACCTAGCTGGGTCATGAAACATCTGCAAGAAAACCACCAAGAGAGCACCAAGGACCCCACAGTCCTCCTCCTCCCTCTCTCCTTTATTTTCTCCCCCTCCTCTCCTTTTCCTCCTCCTCCCTCTCTCTTTTCTCCACCCTCCCTCTCCTTTTCCTCCTCCTCCCTCTTTCCTCCTCCCTTCCTCCCTCCTTTTCCTCCTCCTCCCTCTTCCTCCTCCCTCCCTCTCCTTTTCCTACTCCTCCCTCTCTCTTTCCTCCTCCTCCCTCCCTCTTTCCTCCCCCCTCCCTCCCTCTCCTTTTCCTCCTCCTCCCTCTCTCTTTCCTCTTCCCTCCCTCCCCTTTCCTCCTCCTCCCTCTCTTTCCTCCTCCCTCTCTTTCCTCCTCCCTCCCTCTCCTTTTCCTCCTCCCTATCTCCCTCCCTCTCCTTTTCCTCCTCCTCCTCCTCCCTCCCTCCCTCTCCTTTTCCTCCTCCTCCTCCCTCTCCTTTTCCTCCTCCTCCCTCTCTCTTTCCTCCTCCCTCCCTTTCCTTTTCCTACTCCTCTCTCTTTACCTCCTCCTCCTCTACTTCCTCCTCCTTCCTCCAGCACCACCATTCCTTCATTTCTTAATCCCCACTCCCTTCTAGCACTGATGATGTTACCCAGCTGGGTCATGAAACATCTGCAAGAAAACTACCAAGCTCAGAGAGCGTCAAGGACCCCGCGGTCTTCTTCCTCCTCCCTCTCTCTATTTCCCCCCTCCTCCCTCTCTCTCTTTTTCCTCCTCCCTTTCTCTTTATTCCTGCTCCCTCTCTCTCCTTTTTCTCCTCCTCCTTCTCCCTTTACTTCCTCCTCCTTCCTCCTGCACCACCACTCCTTCATTTCTCAATCCCCTCTCCCTTCTAGCACTGATGATGTTACCTAGCTGGGTCATGAAACTTCTGCCAAGAAACCAAATTCAGAAAGCACCGAACGACCCCACACTTCAACCCTGAGCTACGAATCTTCTCTTCCGTTGGTTCTCCAGCCGGTTACCCTGATTCCTTTCTCTCTTTTCAGTATGACTTCTCACTGGAAAAGAAAACCATCGAGTGGGCTGAGAACATTAAAAGAATACAAGCCGTCCAGGAAGAATCCGAGCGGAAAGCAAAGGAGGCCCTAGCCAACGTGAAGGGGGCCTCGGAGGAGCAGCTCTCCGAGGGTCGTGGTCCAGGGGCTGCCCTGCCCCTCCCCATCAACCCCATCCTGGCCGGCATGCATCACAACTCCATCCTTACTCCCACCCCAGCCAACAGCAGCGCTCTGAAGCAGAAAGTCTTGAGCCCCCCTCACACCAAGGCCGACTTCAACCCGGCAGACTTTGAGTGTGAAGAAGACCCTTTTGACAAGCTGGAGTTGAAGACCTTAGATGATAGGGAAGAGCTGAAGAACATCCTTCAGATCCACGTCGACGCCACGGGGCCCCTCGTCGCCCAGCTGCTCGACCACAGCTTGCCCAAAGGGGCATCTCAGTCGGTTTTGCAAGACCAGGAGGTCTTGGCCTCTCTGGAAAGGGTGACTTTGGACCTCAAGCCCCTGCACAAACCCAACGGCCTCGTGGCCTTGCCTCAGCTGGGCGGGCACGAGAAGATGTCTCTGTCGTCCAAAGGGTCCCTCTCGCCCGTGACGTCGGTGAGCAACATCAAATCCCTCTCCTTTCCAAAGCTGGATCTGGATGAGAGTGACCTGCAGACGGGAAGGCTGGCAAACGCCTACCGTACACACAACGGCACTCTCCTCGGCTCTTTACCGGACAAAGCCAATGAACTGAATGGACATCACGTGATCGGGGTTTCTACCTTCGGTGCGGACCCTGGCCTGGACCCTCGAACATTATCCTCCGGTTCCAGAGGTCCTTCCCAGCCCACCTCCGTAGCATGTACAGAAGACATTCCGGTCCTCACTACAAGCACAGCGGTGAGCACTGCACTTTGGGGGGTAGAGCGCAAGCTTTGATGAGAAGAGGGGGGCTGTATTCCCCCCCCCTTTCACAAGTTTTAGTATTTTTCTGTTGAAAGAGAAGTCTTCATCCCGGTTCATCCAAGCCGGGGATAAATAAACAAGATGGCGACTGCTTTGGGAAGAAGGTGGCAGTTTATTGAAGAGCCAGACCAAAAGATGGTTCTGGCAGGAAACAGGAGAGAAAAGAAGGGACTGAGCACATGTGGGAAGTAGGTTTTTATACCCACTGAAGCCTTTTGTTTGGAATAGTTTCCTGTTCCTGTTTTAGGCTTTGTATTTCCTGGGTCACGTATTCTGACCTGAGTTTCGGTGGGCCTTTCTGGTATTCTTGGTGGTGGTGGGTTAATCGACCTAGAGTTTGGATGGAGTATGCAGATTTTTAGGTCTTTGTCTTCTTGATCTCCTAGCTGGGGCCTTTCTGATGGTTTACATCTGCATTTGTACAGAGCTGGCTTCTGCTTGGCACAGAGACTTGGGGGCAGGGTTGGTTTCTGCTTTTAAAATCCTTTTGAGGAAATATATTTTTTCTGCCTTTTTAATATTTCCTTCTCTGGGGAGCTGACTTCCCACATTTCAATCCTGGCAACCTGAAGTTGTGTGGACTGGCTGGGGAATTCTGGGAATTGAAGTCCAGAGTTTCAAGTGGTCAAGACTGAGAAACATTGGTGTAAATTTATGCCCAGATATGGTCAGGGGAAGTAGTAATTGTTGAGTTGTCCCAATCCCTGCAGTGAAGGGAGAGTGGATTTTCCTATAGAGATCCTCTTTGCTCTGCCGACGTGGATTAAGTCTTAATCCTACGGCTCCTGTGGGTGTTGTTGACGCTGCTTCTTTAAAAGTCGGATTTTGTCCCCCGGATTTGGTCTAGCGATTTTACCTTGTGGAGGCTTGTTTTTGTTGGCTTTTTCACTGGCGGTTCTCCAGGCTTTTTGGAAAAATCTCGGTCAGCTTCCTGCTTTCTCCTTTTCTCTTCCTTGTTCATGAAAGGGATTTATAGCGTGAAGTCAACCCAGCCTGTCCCGGGGACCTTCCTGCCAGCAGTTCTGGCTTCAGGAAAACCCTTGTATTCCAGACACAAGGCGCTTTGTGTTTGCTTCATGTGTTTATTAGATTTTTATCCCGCTTTGATAGCTTTATAGCAGTGTTTCTCAACCTTGACAATTTTAAGGCATGTGGACTTCAACTCCCAGAATTCCACAGCCAGCATTGCTGGCTGTGGAATTCTGGGAGTTGAAGTCCACATGCCGTAAAATTGTGAAGGTTGAGAAACACTGCTTTATAGGTACCTCAAGGCAGTGAACACATCCAACACAGCTTCGTCGTCTTATTACCCCCCCCCCCAAACAATATCCCTGTGAGGTGAATTGGGCCAAGAGAGAGGGTTGACCCAATGTTGCCCAGACAGCTTTCATGCCTAAGGCGGGACTAGAACTCACCATCTCCAGGCGAATGACCCTGCTGGTTTTCATGCCTAAGATGGAACTAGAACTTAGTCTTCTTGTTTGTAAGCCAAACTTTAACCACTACACCAAACTGGCTTTCTGGTGTCATAGGTCTCTGGCCTTATTAGCCTAGTGCGCTTTGATATGAAGACTTGGGCAAGCTCGGGACTGTGAGGAGCCCGGGGTGGTGTACAGGTTAGAATGTGGTACTGCAGGCTAATTCTGCCGAATGCCAGCAGTTCGATCCTGACTGGCTCAAGGTTGACTCAGCCTTCCATCCATCCGAAGTCGGTAAAATGACCCAGATTGTTGGGGGCAAGAGGATGATATTAATAATAGAATTGGAAGGGATCTTGGAGGTCTTCTAGTCGAGAGTTCTCCAACCTTTCTGGGCTCACGGCCCAGAGGGAAGAGCAGCTTCCAAATTACTGTGTGTGTGTGTGTGCGTGCATTCTACATTTGTAGAAGTTTTATTTTTTTCAAAGCCCAACTCTCAAGCGCTTTCAAATGGTTTTCTGCGAAGCTCAGCCTCAGGCCTGTAAACAGTTTTCTGGTTGTTACTTTTTCAAGTTTGAGCTCATGGCCATTTTCTCCCCCCCCCCCACGTGGGCAAGCTGGCTGGACCTCAAGCCAAGTTCTTCTATCTTCTTTTGGACTACATTCCATGTGAGAGAAATGAGCAGTTCCAAAATGTAATAGATCAATAAATAGATAAGTAGATGGATCATCCGGCGCAAGAGACCGGGGGGGGGGCAGTGTATAGTTCAGAAGCACTATTTCAAACTTCGTCTGCAAGAATCTGATCTAGTAATGGTCAATGCGAATTGGTGTCAGATAAGAGTCAGCAGAATTCAAGGTGGGCTGGACTTAGATCTCTTGTGGGCACGAAGGGACGCGAGACTGATGGCGTGTTTGACCTCTTCCTCAGGTTTGGCCTGATCTCCTCCTACATAGATGGGTGGATGAATAGATAGATGCAACTAGAAGAGCTGAAGAGACAGAAGAGATAGCTATAGTTAGAAGAGAGAGGTAGATAGATAAGAGATGACAAAAAAGATAAAATATAAGTAGATAGTTAGATGATAGATTGACAAATATGATGGATGGATGGATGGATATTGAAGAGATAGTTTGGATAGATAGATGGAGATAGAACAGATAAAAATAGAAGAGATAGGTAGGTAGAGAGTAGACAGGTAAATGAGATAAATTGAGATGTAGGTATTTAGAGATAGTCAGTAGAATTCAAGGTGGGCTGGACTTAGATCTCTTGTGGGCGCGAAGGGACACGAGACTGATGACGTGTTTGACCTCTTCCTCAGTCATGGCCTGATCTCCTCCTACATAGATGGGTGGATGAATAGATAGATGCAACTAGAAGAGCTGAAGAGACAGAAGAGGTAGCTATAGTTAGAAGAAAGAGGTAGATAGATAAGAGATGACAAAAAAGATAAAATATAAGTAGATAGTTAGATGATAGATAGACAGACAGGATGAATGGATGGATATTGAAGAGATAGTTTGGATAGATGGATGGAGATAGAACAGATGAAAATAAAAGAGATAGGTAGGTAGACAGGTAAATGTGATAAATTCAGATGTAGGTAGGTAGAGATAGTAGAATTCAAGGTGGGCTGGACTTAGATCTCTTGTGGGCGCGAAGGGACGCGAGACTGATGACGTGTTTGACCTCTTCCTCGGGCTTGGCCTGATCTTCTCCTACATAGATGGGTGGATGAATAGATAGATGCAACTAGAAGAGCTGAAGAGGTAGCTATAGTTAGAAGAGAGAGGTAGATAGATAAGAGATGACAAAAAAGATAAAATATAAGTAGATAGTTAGATGATAGATAGACAGATAGGATGGATGGATATTGAAGAGATAGTTTGGATAGATAGATGGAGGCAGAAGAGATAAATAGAAGATATAGGTAGGTAGTAGACACGTAGATGAGATAAATAGGTATGTAGATAAGATGATAAGATAAGATAGATAAAAGTGCCTGGATGAAGGCTTCCACTTTGAGTTAGGAGCGGTGCCAGTGTTCTGCCTTTCTCCTCAAGAAATTCCCATTCTTTCCCTTTTGTTAGGTAACTCACCAAACTTTCCCGGCCTCCCAAGTGCCCAAGACCACCAGCAGCTGTGCAAAAGGGCCCGGCAACTTTGCCTATGGGGAGGTGCTGCAGGCCCTGTCCTCCAGCGAACGAGAGTATCTTGAAATCGTCGTGGGCATGGGCTACTCTTACGAAGATGTCTTAAGAGCGATGAAGAGGAAGGGGCAGAGCATAGACCAGGTAAGACAGAGGAAGATCTCGTCCATACATCTGGGAAAGGGAGCAAGGGACATCCAAGTCAATATTGGCTGTGGTTTGAGTGCTCAGAGGTGACACCCCAGTTTGTTCCTTGCCATTTTGGCATCAAACCCCCCCCCCTGGTATTTGCAGGATTGTGTCTCGTGTTACAGCATAGAAAAGGCTGACAGTGGGTCGAGAATTTACGGTGCTTTGATGGAGAGAGTGGACACCTGGGAGAATCTCACTTACTTACCTACTGGTCTAATTTAAATCCCACCCTTACTATTTTTATAAAATAATTCAAGGCGGTGAACATAGCTAATATCTCCTATTTTCCCTTACCATAACCACCTTGAGAGATGATCTGAGCCGAGAGAGGTGTCATCCAGCTGGCTTTCGTGTCTATGGCAAGACTAGAACTCCTTGTCTCCTGGTGACTGGCCCAAAGTCACCCAGCCAGCTTTCATGCCTAAGGTGGGACTAGAACTCACCATCTCTCGTTGTTTGGCCCAAAGTCACACAACCAGTTTTCGTGGTTAAGGCAGGACTAGAACACGCTGTCCCTTGGTGACTGACCCAAAATTCTCCAGCCAGCTTTCATGGCTAAGGCAGGACGAATTCACTGTCTCTGGGTTTCTAGTTCATTATCTTGACCATTAAAACCAAACTGGCTTGGCCCCATTTTGTTACCCACGAAACAAAAAAAAAAGGACAAGAAGCAAAGGATGGAAACTAACCAAGGAGAGAAGCAACCTGGAATTAAGGAGGAACTTCCTGACAGTGAGAACAATTAACCAGTGGAACAACCTGCCTCCAGAAATTGTGGGTGCTCCCAACAGTGGAGGTTTTCAAGAAGAGATTGGACAACCATTTGTCTGAAACGGTATAGGGTTGTCTGCTTGAGCAGGGGGTTGGACTAGAAGACCTCTAAGGTCCCTTCCAACTTTGTCATTCTCTTATTCTGCTAAATATTTTTGGAACTGGCCACGCCTGATGATTGTTTCGATCGAAAGATGGATACTGCCCCATGTTCATATTCTACAGGTAGTCCTCAACTTATGACCAGAATTGAGCCCAACATTTGTGTTGTTAAGCAAGTCATTTGTTAAGTGAGTTTAACTCCATTTTACAACCTTTCTTGCCAAAGTTGTTAACTGAACCACTGCAGCTAAGTTAGCAACCCAGTTGTTAAGTGACTCTGGCTTCCCTCATTGAGTTTCCTTGTGAAAAGGTCGCAAAAGGGGGTCACATGACCCCGGGATACAACAACGGTCATCAAAGATATGAACCAGTTGCCAAGCATCTGAATTCTAATCACGTGACCCCAGGGATGCTGCAAAGGTCATCACTGAAAAACGGTTATAACTCACATTTTAGTGACTTTGAACAGTCACTAAACGCACTGTTGCAAGTCAAGGACTACCTGTAGATAAGTGGGAATCAGAATAGCATTGAAAATGAAATGTGTGAATGGTACAAGCAAAATCGTAGCCTTTTTCCGAAATAGTTCACAGCTATTGGTAGAATCAGGTGAGAAGATCGTGGTCAGTTCAGGCAGTTGAACTCTAGAAAAGATGACATTAGACTCGCAGAACAAATGTCCCGGCTCATTTCTCTCTGGATTCTCCCTGTAGATTCTGGAATACCTGGTTGTCCGGGGGCAACTCTGCGAGAAGGGCTTTGATCCGCTCCTGGTAGAAGCTGCTCTGGAAATGTATCAGTGCTCAGAAGAGAAGGTGAGCATTTGCTTTGATCAGATTCTCAAATCTCTCCTCCTGGATCAGTTTAGGATCACCTGCTCGACACCAAAGGTGCAGCTTTCACTGTGGCCACTGCTGGATTTGTGGCTTGTTCTTTTGTGTGTGTTTTCCTTTCTTACTAAGTTTATCAGCAATAGTAATAGCACTTAGACTTATGTACCGTTTGTCAATGCTGCAAATATTGTCTATTCTTGCTTTTGACAATATGCAGAATTGTCTGGTAATTATGGGGTTAATACAGAGCAGAAGGGGGGTTGGGGGTAAAGCCCGGGAAAGAAAGAGGAAGAAAACCTTTGACCTTCACACTAATTGGATAGTGTGAGATAAGACGGCTAATTTAGGGAGGGAACATGCTGATAATTTAACTGCTCAGAGGAAGAGAACTTAGATCCTAGCATCCCTCCGTTGTGCCTGTGCCAACATTTTGTTACAATAAAAGACTTTTAGGAAAATAAATGCCTGGAAGTTCTTTGGAATGTTTCATTAGCCGGAATCACAACACCGTTTCACAGTGCTTCACAGCCCTCTCTAAGCGACTTACAGAGTCAGCCTCTGGCCCCCAACAATCTGGGTCCTCATTTTACCGACCTCAGAAGGATGGAGGGCTGAATCTGCCTGAATCGGGATGTAAAATACAAATTTTTATTTTTTCGTTGTTTCATATAATCCAATGATATCCCAATGCGTATTGTTGAATTCAATTAGTAGTTCTTCTAGTCGAGCATCCGTTTTCATTGTTCAAATGTTGACCAGTCCTATGCCCAAAGTCAGCTTGATTTAATCCGGTGAATCTTAGCACTCTCTGCCTTTGGGGGGGGGGCAAGTCTTTCCGCTGCCGTGGATAGTTGCCCTAGGGCCCCCCGGGGGAAGAGGGCTGTTTTGGAGGAGGAGGAGGAGGAGGAGGAGGAGGAGGAGGAGGAGGAGAAGGAGGAAAACATGAAAACAGTGGAAGAATAGGGGAAGAAAAAAGGGAAGGGGGAAAGATGGGAAAGAAAGCAAAGCATTGATTTCTGGCTCTTTTTGGCGCAATAAAACAATAACATTGCAACCTCAACTTTTTTACTTTTATATGCTAACATTTAAGACTTGTGGACTTCAACTCCCAGAATACCCTAGCCAGCAAGTCTCCAAACTTGGGAACTTTAAGACTTGGTGGCGCAGTGGTCAGAATGCAGTACTGCAGGCTACTTCTGCTGCCTCCTGGCTGCCAGCAGTTTGGCAGTTCAATCCTGACCAGCTCAAGGTTGACTCAGCCTTCCATCCTTCCGAGGTCGGTAAAATGAGGACCCAGATTGTTGGGGTCAATATGCTGACTCTGTAAACTGCTTAGAGAGGGGCTGTAAAGCACGGTGAAGTGGTATATAAGTCTAAGAGCTATTGCTATTGTTTTTCCTCTTCCTTCCCTCCTCCTCCCTCCCTCCCTCCCTCCCTTCCTTCCCTCCCAGTGGTTAGAATGCAGCATTGCATGCTGATTCTGCCCACTGCCAGGACTTCGATCCTGACCAGCTCAAGGTCGACTCAGCCTTCTATCCTTCCGAGGTCGGTAAAATGAGGACCAGATTGTTGGGGGCAAGAGGCTGACTCTGTAAACCGCTTACAGAGGGTTGTAAAGCGCTGTGAAGCAGTATTTATGTCTAACTGCTATTGCTAGTCCTATTGTGGACTTCAACTCCCAGAATGGCTGGCTGGGGAATTCTGGGCGCTGAAGTCCGTAAGTCTTAAAGTTCCCAAGCTTGGACACTCCTGATGTGAAGTCCCTCCAGGTCATCTTTTTCACCACCTTGGGCCTCCCAAAGCCAAAAGTTCAGTGACCCAAGATTCCCGTAAACTATCCTGTTTCCCTTTTTTTCCTTTCTCAGGCCACCGAGATTCTCCAGCTCATGAGCAAATTTCAAGAAATGGGATTCAAACTGAAAGACATTAAAGAAGCTTTGCTATTACACAACAACGACCAAGACAACGCCCTGGAAGATTTAATGACCCGAGCGGGAGCGAGCTGAAAACGCGAGCAGGGCAGCCCCCTCGCTGCTTCTGGCCACCGGACCCTGCCATCGCCAGCTGGGTCTGTCTGGTGCTGCGGGAAGGATTATGCCACGAGGATCCTGGGTTCGAGATACTGTCGCAGCCGAAAGAGCTGGTCCCTTGCCATGCCCTCACTCTGGTCAGCTGTGCCCGCCCACCCAAAAGAGAGTCCAAACTGCTTTCTTCGATTAAAGTTTTAAGTGCCCTTCCCCACGTTTCTTTCTTTGGATAGGCCAGAGACTCTGGACTGAGTTGTACAGATGGTGTCAGGCTAGTTTTTATCCTCCCGATACCCACCCACCCCCATTCTGTCCCTGACACACACACACACACACACACACACACACACACACACACACACACACTCTTCCCAGTCCCTTTGTACCGGACTCAGAGAAGCATCAACCCGACTCTTGACAACGAACTGCGCTTGAGTTCCTTACAACTGCTGTCATTTGTGTGCCTGCTCGTACCGCAACATTTGACTCTTTTTAATCTGTTCGATAGAAGTGCAATGGAAGAGTCAGTTTTTACTCAAGGTGGGGAGGGCCAAAAGGAGGAACTTAGTAACTTAGTGCAACACTGGTTCACTAACGGCTGCTTACACGCCCCAGAGAGAAACGGTACGGATTTCTCAGGCGCGGCGGCCCTGGCTGCTCATGAGTGTCTGCCAGTTCTGCCCCCCCCCCAAAAAAACTCAGATAATAAGCTGTGAAATCTTTTGCCCCTCAGCTTTTCTGTCTATCTGACCCAGGAGTTTTTGGATCTGTCCTGCCTGAGCTGGTTGAGATCCTGTTTAAGCCACGTCCTTCTGGAGAAATGAAGTGACTGTCAGTTTTTATCATAACCGTGTGAAATTGAGGGGGGTCTGTCTCTCAAGCACTTTCTTTATATAATATTTACTGCGTTGGTTCAGTTTTTTTTCTCTCTCGCAGTTATAATTATTAATCTAGTCTAGGAACGAGACTTTGGGTTTTGATAGCAAAAAAGTATTGCATTGTACATGTTTAAAGATTTAAATTCATAAATATATATATATATATATAAAAGCAGTCTTGAACCTCGGAAGTAATTTGCTAAGTATTTTGGCTCTGCAGAAAGATAACTAATAAAAATCTTAAAATGTGGCTCGTAGTGTCCTCAGGCTTTAGGAGAGATTACTCTCACTTTTCCTTTGTGAAAATCCAGGTTTAATGATTTCCCCATTAGCATGCTGTGAATATTTAGCATTGTTTGCTAAATAAAGTGCCCAAATCACCGAGTCATTTTCCTTCATCCTAAAACAGTGTTTCTCAACCTTGATCATTTTAAGGCATGTGGACTTCAACTCCCAGAATTCCACAGCCAACAATGGGAGTTGAAGTCCACATGCCTTAAAATGGTCAAGGTTGAGAAACACTGTCCTAAAATAAGGGATTGCCAATATTGTTCAACAGTCCATCTCATGACAGCTGTCTGTCTCTTTGAAAGAACTGCTAGACTTTGCCCTCTGGAGTTTCGTTATCTGAGATTTAAAGAGAGTTGCCCTCCATATCTACAGGTGTCCCTCGACTTAATGACTGTAAGGGGAACCTTGAAAGTTGGGATGTGAAGCAGGGTCACCCTTGACAGGTCTGCTTTTTACAAGCTTTCTTGCAGTGGTTCTTAAGTGAGCCACTGCCGTTGTTAAGCAAATCCACTGTCCACAAGGGGCATTTTTTAATCGGATACTGAAAGTAAACTTTGGTTTCAGCCAGAAACTCCTAAATTGCGGTTGCATGATTGTGGGAGGCTGCCCATGCCTGTAAATGCCGTGCGGTTGCCAATAGCCATAGCACTTAAGATTTAATCTACCTCTCCACAGTGCTTCACAACACTCTGTGAACGGATTACAATGTTAGCATCTGGCCCTCCCAATAATCTGGGTCCTCGTTTTACTGACCTGGGAAGGAAGGAAGGCTGAGTCAACCTTGAGCCAGTCAGGATCGAACTGCTGGCGATTGGCAGAATTAGCCTGCAATATGGCATTCTGGCCTCTGTGCCACCAGGGCAGTCTGTCTTTCTGGTCTAATCTGTCTGATCTGTCTGCCTGATCTGTCTGTCTGTCTGTCTGTCTATCTATCTATCTATCTATCTATCTATCTATCTATCTATCTATCTATCTATCTATCTATCTATCTATCTCATCAGCACTGGGACTTACATACTGCTTCACAGTGCTTTACAGCCCTCTCTGAGCAGTTTAGAGTCAGCCTGTTGTCCCCAACAATCTGGGTCCTCATTTTACTGACCTGGGAAGGAGGGAAGGCTGAGTCAACCTTGAGCCAGGCAGGATCAAACTGCTGGCGATTGGCAGAATTAGCCTGCAATATGGCATTCTGGCCTCTGTGCCACCAGGGCAGTCTGTCTTTCTGGTCTGATCTGTCTGGTCTGTCTGTCTGTCTGTCTATCTATCTATCTATCTCATCAGCACTGGGACTTATATACTGCTTCACAGTGCTTTACAGCCCTCTCTGAGCAGTTCAGAGTCAGCTAAACTGACAACCCTGTTGTCCCCAACCATCAGGGTCCTCATTTTACTGACCTGGAAAGGATGGAAGGCTGAGTCAACCTTGAGCCAGGTAGGATCAAACTGCTGGCAGAATTATAGCCTGCAATATTGCATTCTAACTATTGTGCCACCAGGGCTCTACATCCATCCATCCATCCATCCATCCATCCATCCATCCATCCATCTATATCGCAATAGGGCCTTTTACAGCCCTCTATAGAGTCAGCCTGTTGTCCTCAACAATGTGGGTCATTTTATCGACCTCGGAGGGATGAAAGGCTAAGTCAACTTGCCAAGCATCCAATGTGTGATCATGTAGTGTCTGAACTTCAAAACCAGATCGTAAGTCGAGGACTGACGGTTAATTATAAGATAATAAAATTCTGTAAATCCCAAGATGTTTCTTTAGAGTTAAGCCTGTCAAGCTCGTGGTTTTTTAGGTCCTTAACCCAGCACTAATGGAACTTGAACCTGGGAAGAAGAAGAACATTTTTCTCACCGAGTCATTTCCTGTACTCTACCCATCATTTCCTGCATCACAAGGGCATTTTTTTTACTGAGTAATCATGAATCAGTTTTCTGGGATAAACACCCCATGAAACCTGGTTAGGGTTTACTTGCTGGGTTTTTTTTTTTTTTTTAGCCCTTTGGAGGGGGATCTGCAAGCTGCTATAGAGCCTATGAGAATTTGCTGGCCTAGTTACTTTGTTAAAAAAATATAAATTTGTAATTGTAAATAACTAATAGAAAGCCATCCATTTTAGACGGCCTGGGCACAAAGTAGACCACTTTTTTTTTTTTAATTGTTTTGAAAGTACAGGTTTGAAGTTAAAACGGCATTGAAAAAAGGGACATAACCATTTTTCGCACTTACGAGCATTGCAATAGCCCCATAATCATGAGATTTACATTTGGATGCTTGACAACTAGTTCATACTTATGAGGGTCGCAGTGTCCCAGAGTCATGTGATTCCCTTTGTCAACCTTCTGTCCAGCAAAGTCAGTTGGCGAAACCAGATTCACTTAATAACAGTGTTTCTAATTTATCATCTGCAGCAATACACCTAATAAATGAGTAAAGTAAAGTAAAGTAAAGTAAAATGGTGCAAAACTCACTTCATTAAGGTGACTTTCAGTTAGGTTGTTTACGATTACAGCACTGGGCCAGCAAATTTCTCACTTGGCAACATAAATTTGGGGCTCAGTTGTGGTTGTAAGGTGAGTATCTGTACTGACCAAAAACAAACATTAAAAAACTCCACAAAGATAAAAAAAATACAGTGACAAACAAAACATGTAGAAAGTGCTTTTGGGGGGGGGAAGGAAGGGGAAAAAAAGATAATGCAGAATCTACACCAGTCTACTTGGGGCTGGGACCGTGTCAGAATTTGGAGCAGGGAACGTTCACACCCATCATAAAGCTTCAGAGAGTGAAATACTGTCTATAAACCAGTAGATTCTTGAAACAGCTTATAAAGATGAGAAAAATGTGATTGCATAAAAGGCCCCCGTTCATCCTCTTAGAACTGTGTGTAAAAAAAATCATCAAAAGAAAAACTACCAAATCTATGGCAAGTAATCACGAATAATTTTTATTTAATGGGTAAGTCATGTTTAATTATCGAGAGCCCCACCTATTGTGACCAGTCCCCAAAATGTCAACATTCCTCTTCTAAAGGATCAGCTGTGCTTTCACTCAAAGTTCCCTGATGTGAAAGTCAGAAGCTGGAGGGAATTTCTGGCGCCACCCCACATTGGCATAGTTGCTTACGCCCCCGAGCCCTTCTTCCCACTTGTGAATTATTCTTGCAATCAAATCATTGAACTACATTCGATCTGGGTACTTCATTTAAAGGACATCGTCCACAACTATGGCAAATTTTGAAGCTAAATGTCACTACAAAATGACATGCATCTTCAAACTCATTCTAACTTAATTCACATAGCATTGCCGCAATCGACATGGTTAACTATTTGAATCACCTTCACTTTAATTAAAGGTACTTAAAGACACTCTTTTTTTGGTACGGTAAGGCAAAGTGCTTATGCAATATAACCAAGCTCTCTTTACAGGTTTTTTTTTCTCCTTAAAATGTAGGTGTGTTGCTCTCAGTCCATCTGCTGGGTTTATATCTATTGTATGCATTTCTAGCAGTCTTGCTAAAATAGCACTGTTTCCTCTTTTTAGCAACCGCTTTCTATTGTCCTGGTTCTTTACCATTGGAAGAGTGTGCGTGAGCATTGCCTTCCAGGCCCTAAAACATACGTGTAAGGCTTGAGGTGAACTAGACGTGTTTCAGATCCTGCTTGGTGGGAATAGTCTGCAAACTCCATGACCAAATGACACCCAATTATTGGAATTAGTCGGAATAGTAGCCAGGATGGGCTACATGTTGAGGCAAACTGAAGTCAAATTATTACCTATCCAGATAGTATTCTCGGTGGTCTCGGTGACTGGCTCCCAACTCTGGCTGAATCGCTGTCTCGTCGTGACCACCAGCCCTGTTCTACTTCTGTCACCTAAACCTTAACACTTAGGAGCCCGAGAAGGAAAGAATCAGACAATCTCTGGTGTATCTCCTGACAATTTGAGGCTCAAGGCCCACCAGGTTGGAAGATAACCGGATCCATATCCTCGGCCCCAAGGTGACCATTTCTTTAAATATTCTTTATTGCTGATCTTTGAAACTGCAGAAGCCCCTCGGCCCGTTGCTGTTTGTAACAACTGCGGAACTCTTGTCGGTAAGAATCGGAGATTTGTCCAGCGAACATCCGCACCAGCGCAAATACCTAACAGAACCAACGTGAAGATTTCAAGTGGAAAGGCTGCCTTTATCTCGCCTGCAGGCTTTCAATCTTCGCCATCTTTGGCCCTTCCAATTCCAAATGAATGTGAAGCTTTTAGTTTTGATGGTGGGCATCTCAGGGTAGTAGGGGAGCTGAAGCATTCATGTAGAATTTTTGTTAAGCAGGGAAATGGAGAGAGACCAATTCATGCAGCTGCCTTTGGGTTTCCCTGTTGTCGAACACTGGCGTTTTTGATCGCAGCTCAGACACTCCCCCGACCACACAGTGAGGCCAGTTAGGAAAGCTGGATGATTTGGGGAGCAGGTAATATCCCCTCCCTTTCTTTCAACAAGACCCTGGAAGATCCAGTCTTGAAGCAGCTTGGAGGGAGAGGAAACTTCTTGGGCATCAGCCAAGTGTAACTGACAGGTAACTTCAGCTTCTTCCTAAAACATGCTGAGCCGCATGACAATCGGATCTCTTTGGTATTTTGAGGTGCCATCCGTCCGTAGGCAGTCTGGCTCACGAGCTCCACTACTACTACGTGGAGGAAACCGGTAGAAGCGAGGCGCCCCTTGAAGCAGCAGCAAAACAGAGCTGCAGCCGGCTTCGTGCCCGGTGGATGCATTCGGCTTTCAGCCTCAGTATTTCGTCGAGTTTCATCAGACAGTCCTCAATTTCCTGGCAGAAAAAAAGAATCGCGAGAAATAAAGACAGCGGGGTTAAAAACCGTGTGGCCTGAAATGTTTGAACGAAAAACAGAAGTTGTTCAGCTATGTACAGAGAGTCCTCGACTTACAATAGTTCATTTGGTGGACCGTTCAAAATTACAACAGCACCGAAAAGAATGACTTACAATGCTGGCTCAGAAATTCTGGGAGTCCATGAGTTATAAAAGAGCCAAGGTTGCCTACCCTGGTCTATGACGGGTGGCGAACCTATGGCACGCGTGCCAGAGGTGGCACTCAGAACCCTCTCTGTGGGCACGCGTGCCACCACTGCCGGCAGCTTGCATAGGTCCATTAGGGTGGCAGCCCCACCAGGCACAAAGGAGGCAAAGCGGCCAGCTAGCAAGCTTGAGTAGAGGTGGTAGAGCATGCCCACACCCAGCAAGCCAAAGGCCACCCTGAGCAGGGAAAGCTGGATCCCCATCAGCGCCATGCCCCCCCCAGTCCCAGCTAGGATTGTGTGCCTCCCCCCATCTATGCTGGGCCTCCTGCCCACCGCCCCACCTGCCAGAGATCCCCTGGATCTCCCCCAACCTTGCCCAGCACCACAGGCTTTCCCCCCCCATGAGCAACATCGAAGTTGCCCACATGACCACCCACAGCCACGCCCACCCAGTTTGCTGTGACAACCGCAGCCATGCCCACCCAATGGGCCCTGCCCCCATGCCCCCCCCAAAGGGAACCACAATCCTGATGTGGTCCTGGCACTTTGTGATAAATAAGTGAGTTTTGGGTTGCAGTTTGGGCACTTGGTCTCTAAAAGGTTCGCCATCACTGATCTATGAGATGAGATGGGTGGCAAGTAATAATGTAATGTAATGTAATGTAATGTTAATGTAATGTTAATATAATATAATATAATATAATATAATAAATATAATATAATATAATATATAATGAAATAAAATAATAAAATGAAATAAGTCAAGTAAAATAATAAAGAAAACTAAAATAAAATAATAAACTTAAGTAAAATGATAAAATAAAATATGAAATATAAAATAAATATAAAGGCACCCTGGTAGGCATCAACTTCCCCCCGAGGTTCGAACTACTCCCACCCTGCCGGCCTTTAAGAAAGCCGTTAAAACTCTCCTGTTCCGGCAGGCCTGGGGCTGATGTCCCCGGGGGGTGGGATATGATCGGACTCGCGGTATGACTGTATTATTTTATTGTTTTATGATTGTTTTAATCTCTGTACGCCGCCCTGAGTCCTTTGGGATTGGGCGGCATATAAATAAAATTAAATACAAATACAAATACACCCGGGGCTTGCACTGGGAGAGGGATATGAGATTGCTGTTCTCTGGAGCCTCCTCCTGACTGTTGGAAAAGGGAAGCAGGAAAGTTTTGATGGCCTTCCTCTTCCAGGGAAGGAAATTCCCCTTTATCAACCCACTAGTTTGGCTGTCTAATTCACAGGTCGGCAACCTGCGGCTCCGGAGCCGCATGCGGCTCTTTGAGCCTTCCCCTGTGGCTCCCAGCCTCCTCTGCCTTTACAGAGAGAGACAGAGACAGAGAGAGGCAATTGCGCTTCCCTGCTTGTCTCTCTCTCTCTCTCTGTGTGTTGTGTAAAAGAGAGTGCACTCACAGTGTTCTCCGAGGAGCTGAAAAGCTTACTGGGCGGAGCTCCTCCCTTTGCTGCGTCTCTGCAGGAAGCAGGAGCAGGAAGGCAGGGGAGAGCTAGCTAGCCCAGCTAGGCTGACTCAGGAATTCTGGGAGTTGAAGTCCATGAGTCATAAAGAGACGAGGTTCTTACCCCTGGAGCTTGTTGGACAACAGCTTGAAGCTTGCCGGTGAGCAGCAGATGGGGGGGGGGAGAAAGAGAGAGAGAGCGAGAGGAAAAGAGAGAGAGAGAAAGAAAGAGAGTGGGGGAAGAGAGTGGCAGACCAAGGGCAGATAGGAGATGAGGGAGGGAGAGAGACAGAGAGAGAGAGAGACCCTTTTGACATCTAAAATGAAGATAACACTGCATATATCCTTTTTTTACCTTTGTGTGTCTGTAATTTTATTCTCTTAAAGCATTCTCTTGGTGATCATTGTTTTAATAGTATGGATATTCCCAAGAGTCATATTTTTACTTTTATTTTTAGTGTGTGTGTGTGTGTGTGTGTGTGTGTGTATTACACACACACCTATAATAAAGGTAAAAAAGGATATATGCAGTGTTATCTTCATTTTAGATATCAAAAGGGTTTTGCGGCTCCCGGTGTTTTGTTTTTGGTGGGAAACAGGTCCAAATGACTCTTTGAGTGTTTTGGGTTGCCTAATTAACCCCAGGGTGGGATGGGACCCCCCGGGAGCAAAGCTCAGCCTGGAGGGGTCTGGATGCCCAGCCAAGCAGAAGACTTACCAAGTCTGACATCTTGCCGATCAAGCTTTTCTCCCGAGAAGACAGGGCGGCCATTTCGTCCAGCTGTTCCCGGTGGGTTCGAAGGACCAGCTGCCTGCAGGAGGCGAGGACAGGGAGCGCGCTTACCAAAAGGCTTTACCGGCAAACCCTCGACTTACAACCGTTTCATTTAGCGACCGTTCGAAGTTACGACGGCGGGGGAAAAAAGGGACTTATGACTGGGTCCCTGCGCTTATGACTCACGACAGAGTTCCCACGAATCACATGACCGGAATTCGGACGCTTGTCAAAACCAGCACGGTTTTATGACCGTTGCAGAGTCCCCGGGTCAAGGAGCTCGGCAACCGGCAACCGTGCTTAGGATGCGTGCCGTGTCCCGGGATCCTGGGAATGCCCTTCGCTGACTTCCCAGCTGGCTTCTGACAAGCAAATTCAAGGGTGCAAGCTGGGCTCACTGAACGGCCTCACGATTCGCTTAACGGCGGCAGAGATTCACTTAACAGCCGCGGCAGCAAAAAGGGTGTAAAAATTGGGAGTGACTCACTTAACCGCCTGGCTTAGCAATGGAAATCCTGGTCCTGAGTGCGATCACAAACCGAGGACTACCCGTACAGCAGTTCATTTAGCGACCGTTTGAGGTTACAACAACGGCACTGAAAAAGCGACATACGTCTGTTTTTCCACACTTAACGACCGTGGCAGCGTCCACATGTCACAGGATTAAAATTCAGACGCTCGGCAACTGACTCACAATTACGACGATCGCAGTGTCCCGGGATCACGTGACCCCCCCTTTGCGACCTCCTGACAAGCCAAGTCAATGCGGACGCCAGGTTCCCTCAACCACCGGGTCGCTAACTGAACAACTGCAATGATCCGCTTAACAACGGTGGCAAAAAAATGGCATCAAACGGAGCAAAACCCACTTAACAAAGGTCTCACTTTAGCAATAAAAATGGGCCCAATTGTGGTCGTAGGTTGAGGACCACTTTGAGTATTACAGTCACTGTCAGCTCTCAGATTTGGGCAGCACAAGCTACCTAGGAACTTTCTAGGGCAGGGGTCCTCAACCGTGGCCACTTTAAGAGTTGTGGACTTCAACTCCCAGAATTCCCCAGCCAGCCCTGCTGGCTGGGGAATTCTGGGAGTTGAAGTCCACAAGTCTTAAAGTGGCCACGGTTGGGACCCCTGTTTTAGGGCCATTGGGGGTTTCTACTCTTTGACCAGTCCAAGCCTGTCACTCACCTGATTAGTAACCAGGACAAAACTCCGAAATCCCTTGGGATCTATTGATGGCTGCAACTCAGGCCGGCCTCAGTTGCCGGACGGCGTTTGGCAGACGCCAAGTTGAACGAATCCCAGATCCTTTGCTACGGAAACACAATGGGACGGGCTGCCTGCCTCCTCAACCCTATCCTACAGTGGATCCGGAACACTCACCTTCCCAGCACGTCCTTCTCCTTGGGGGAACCTTCAGCAAATCCAGTTGTTCACCAGCCTTTGGCGAGTTCTTTGCCGTCTCGGCAATGGTCCCCTTAGAGTCCAAGCCCCAATCCTCGCACTGGGGCTTCCTGATCGTGGGTGCTCTGGGGAGACCCCGTTCCCTCCTTCCTGGAGGCTTCCTCCGAATGGCGCCGCTCTGCCGGCCCGTGGGACAAATCCGATGGCGATGGGGCACTTTGTTTACTTCCTGCTTCGTCAGAGCTGGATAAGGCATTGGGACTCGAGACGTTCCTCCCTTCTCAGCCGGCTGGGGGGCACGGGGCCACCGGGACCTCCTTTCCCCCCGACCCCAGATGATCCGAATAGCTCCACGAAACAGCCATCTTTGCCACGTCATGGATAGTGAATATTCGCTTATCTGAAGGTTTCCACCAAGCCGGGCGCTTCCCTCCGTGGGCCGAGGAAGGAGTTCAGCCAGGGGATCTTCGCTAGCGTAGCCACAAACGCAGTCACCCAAAGCTGAGGTGGCTTCCAAGAGGGAAGCGTCACCTGGAGAGGGACAAGGCTGCGGAAGCCACGTGAATTTGGCCCACGGAGAAAGAACCTGCTGACTTTTCCTCCTCCAGGGATTTATTTCGTAGATGTGGGAGGCAGGGGGCCACCTGCCTTCGCCAGCGCGCCCGGCGTCCTCATCCCAACCCTTGCCGGGGCCAGTGGCTTCTCCTTCAGCCGTCTCCTTCCCTTGACGACCTGCTGATCCCGAGTTGAGGAAGGATACGGTCAAAGGCGCCACCGAGTCGTCCGTGAGGTCCATGGGAAAGTCTACAGCTCCACAAAAGCCTGCTCTTTTGGGGCGACCCGTTTTTTCGGGACACGGGGGTTCCAGTAAGACGGCAGGGAGAGGTGGACTTTGCGTGGTTTTCCTTGGTGGGGAGATGTGTCCATTGGGGCAACCGCGAGGTGGATCCGAGTAGCTCGGCGACTTCTGCTCAACAGGCAAATCTTTATCCTTTCTCTTATTAGCTGGAAGGCCGTCTTCCTCTGAGCAATACGGTTTCTCCGGGATGCCCCTGTGCAGGGAAAAACCCACCGCTGATATTTCTCCTGCGCTCCAGTCACCCAGACTCCTGGGGCCTTCTTCGTAGCTGCCCGACTCTTCCTCGCTTGGAAAGGCTCTTCCTTCCATCTCCAACTCGTACCATTCACAAAAGAGCTTCTCCTCCTCTCGTCCGTCCTGTCCTCGGACCCCCGGGTGGAGGAAAAAGGAATTCTGGTGGCTTGGCCTCCTCGCTTCCGTCTCCGTCTTCTTCTGACTGGGCCCAGGGGAGAAAGAGTCCTCGCTGAAGTCGCTGTCGTCCAGCTCTTCGAGCTGCATGGTGTCATCCCGGCCCTGAGGGGACACCTGGGCAGGGCCAGGGGCCTCTGGCCTCACCTGGATCTCTTGAGACGTGTACTGACCTAAAAACTTCCCCAAGGGCTGGTAGTTTAACTTCTGCCGCAGGAGAGGAGGCTGTTGGAACTGCTGGTGGTAAAGCCGCAGGTGCTGCTCGCGGTCCTTCTGATGCGAGGAAGCCCCCGTCCAGGCTGCAAGGCACTGATCTGCAAAGAGTCTCCCGGGGTCTTCCTCGTGGTCCAACAGGTGATCTGAGCTGTGGTGGGAAAAATCAGCCCTGGAAACCAGTTGCTTTTGCACCGGTTCGACTTTCAGACACTTCACCCGCTGCCCACCTTCTCTCCTGCCCACCAAGTCCTTCCTGAGATGGCTTTTCTCCAAAGTTATCGTCGGATCCTCGGCTAGCTTCTTGGATGCAATCCCTTTTTCTGGGCTGGGGCACCCGGGCCACGGAGTTCCCGACGGTTCTTTGCACCCCTGCCCCTTCGGAGTGGAAGAGAAAGGAAGATGAGCTGGTTGAAACAGCAAAGAGGTCTTCGTCTTGGACCCGGGGGTCGGTACGGGAGGGTGCTGCAGCCCCAGCTTGGCTTTTTTGGGAGAGCTCTTTCCCCCCACTTGGACGTAAGGAGAATTCTGGATGCGCTTCGGGGAGGTGGGTCCTGTTGGCCGGTGCCTGTTGACCGTAGGGGTGCAAGACTTCATCCCTCTCTTCAGTTCTTTTACTCTGACAACGAAAAAGCCAAGAATTACGTTATTCATTTACGTATCGAACTTCTTAACTGTCCCATTTCCCTCACAGAGGGGCTCATGTTGTTGGAAAGATGTCCAGAGCTGAGCTGTCTCCAGGTGAGACAGCAGCATAAAATGCAAGGCCCATCCAGTGCAATCACGGCCCGTCCAGCCCTTCAACCAGAAGAAGCAGCTGACGGTGGAAAGCCCACAAATATATCGGTTGGTAAAGGGTTTGTGTGGCTCTAGGTTTTCCAAGGTTTTTCAGAGATGTTCCAGCCCTTGGAAGTTGAACCAGGTTAGGAAACAGACTCCATAAACATCCTGGCATCTCGGCTACTTTTCTCTTTGTGGTCACCCGCGAAAGCTGGAGATTCTGCTTTATATGTAAGATCTCCTGCTGAGATCTTGATCATTTTAGACCAGTGATGGTGAATATTTTGGTCATGGGGTGTCAAAAATTCAGAAAATGCCTTTGATTCCGCTGATGTATTACACACCCGGATAAAACAGGCTCCTTCCTTCCTTCCTTCCTTCCTTCCTTCCCTCTTTCTTTCTTTTCTCCCTTCCTCCTCTCCACTCTTTCTCTTTCTCTCCATCTTTTCCTCCCTCACTCCTTTTATTCCTCTCTATTGTTTCCTTCTTCCCTTCCTCCTCCTCTCCTGTCCTCCCTCCCTTCCTTCCTTCCCTCCTTCTTTCTTTTCTCCCTTCCTCCTCTCCACTCTTTCCCTTTCTCTTTCTCTCCATCTTTTCCTCCCTTACTCCTTTTACTCCTCTGTTTCCTTCTTCCCTTCCTCCTCCTCTCCTGTCCTCCCTCCCTCCCTTCCTTCTTCCTTCCTTCCTCCCTTCCCTTCCCCTCTCCTCCCTCCCTCCTACCCTTCTTTCCCTCTCCAGAGCCTGTGGAAGTCACATAAAAGGGCCCTGAGCAGGGTCTCTCTGGAGCCTTCAAAACACTGCATGATTTTCAGATCTCTCAGAGGTTACATCAGAACAAGGCCAACTTCCAGAGGGTCTGGAGGCCTGATATATCCCCCAAGATGCACAGGGTGTCCCCCGAGACACTCGTGACATAGTTCCACCATCTTCTCTGGTTTTAAGCCAGTTCTGACCCTTACCTGTCGGCATAGCGCAAGGTATTTAAGGTGTGCTCTGTGGCAATGTGGCTGGGTGACACATTGGCGATCATGCACGTCTTGGAGTTGCCCACAAAAGAGTCCTTCAGGACCTTGAGCGGGGAGAGAAGAGATGTAGAATTACTGCCAGCTCTTTGGTACATTAATTACAGATAGTCCTCGACTTACAACCACAACTGAGCCCAAAATTTCTGTTGCTAAGCGAAACACTGGTTAAGTCAGTTTTGCCCCATTTTACCGCCTTCCTTGTCACCACTGTCAAGTGAATCACTGCAGTTGTTAATTTAGGAACACGGTTGTTAAGTAAATCTGCCTTCTCCGTTGATTTTGCTTGTCAGAAGGTCACAAAAGGGGATCACGTGACACACACACACACACACACACACACACACACTGCAACTATGAGTCAGTTGCCAAGCGTCTGAATTTCGATCATGTGACCATGGAGATGCTACAATGGTCATAAGTGTGAAAGATGGTCCTAAGTCATTTTTTTTCCAGTGCCATTGTAACTCTGAACAGTCAATAAGTTAACGCTGTAAGTCGAGGACTCGCTGTATTTCTTGGTTATTCTGTTTTAAATTTTTGAAAAGTAAGAGAGAGAGAGAATGAGAGAAAGAGAATGAGAAAGAGAGAGAAAAAGAAAAATGAAAGAGAAAGAAAAAAGAATGAGAATGAGAGAGAAAATGAGAGAATGAGAAAGAAAAAGAGAATGAGAGAAAGAATGAATGAGAATGGGACAAAGAATGACTGAGAGAAAATGAGAGAAAGAAGAGAATGAGAGAGAGAGAGAGAGAGAAAGAAAAATGAAAGAGAGAAAGAAAAAAGAATGAATGAGAGAATGAGAAAGAAAAAGAGAATGAGAGAGAACGAGAGACAAAGAATGACTGAGAGAAAATGAGAGAAAGAAGAGAGAGAGAGAGAATGAAAGAGAATGAGAAAGAGAAAGAGAGAAAAAGAAAAATGAAAGAGAAAGAAAAAAGAATGAGAATGAGAGAGAAAATGAGAGAATGAGAAAGAAAAAGAGAATGAGAGAAAGAATGAATGAGAATGGGACAAAGAATGACTGAGAGAAAATGAGAGAAAGAAGAGAAAGAGAGAGAGAGAGAGAGATGTTTGTAGAATTTGGGGAAAAACTGAGAGCTGAGTCAGTCTCCAGTAGTACCTGGGTCAGTTTGCTTTGTCTGAAGGGAGTGTGAGCATGCTCCTGATCGAGCGCACGGATGCATTCTTTCAGCTAGAGAGACAGAAGAGAAGAAACAGGGAGTTATCACACAAGACTCTACATATCAACATTGACACGGGGCCGTTTCCTCACAAAACCCTGCTGAACCCAACAGCTGAAGTTCCCAAAGACATGAGAGGCCATTGCAATTTGTGTCTCTTCCTCCAACTTTCTGCAAGAGCTCTGTCCAGGTCTTCATAGGGCAAGGGGTTAGAAGATGGAGGAGAAACCCTGTAGCTCAGGGTTGAACTGTGGGGGCCCTTGGTGCTCTCTGAGCTTGGCGGTTTTCTGGCAAACGTTTCAGGACCCAACTAGGGGACATCATCGGTGCTAGAAGGGAGTGGGGTTTGCAGACTGGAGGAGGAGGGGGGGTAGGAGAAGGTAGAGGAGGAGGATTGTGGGGTCCTTGGTGCTCTCTGCGCTTGGTGGTTTTCTCGCAGACATTTCATGATCCAACTAGGTGACATCATCAGTGCTAGAAGGAAGTGAGGTGTTGAAATGGAGGAGGAGGAGGAGGAGGAGGAGGAGGAGGACTCTGAGGTTCTTGGTGACTCTGAACTTGGTCATGGCTCGCCCTGTCACTGTTGATGGGAGTGTTCCTGCTGGTTCCTTGATTACATGCCACTTGTATAAACACAGAGAGCAAACTCTACTCCCTTCTAGCACTGACGGCAGTACCTAGTTGGGTAATGAAATGTCTGCAGGAAAAGACATTGTGTGGGCACCAGCAACCTCACACAAAGAATTAGAGCAGTGGTTCTCAACCTTTTTAATGCCGCGACCCCCAACCGGTCGTAAGTCGAGGACTACTCAACTGGTGCAGTACCGTTTGCAGAATGGGACTTTTGGCGGGCTCAGCAGGGCAGAGACAGCCTGGACAATTCCTATTGGCTTTTGAAAGCCAATAGAATTAGACTCTATTCAAGAGAGTCTATTCTATTGGCGTTCAAAAGCCAATAGAATAAAAGGGAGTAGCACAGCTAAGGAAAAGGGGGGGAAAAATGGCGGACTGCGTTGTTTGGCGACCCCCATGAAATGGTCGTTCGACCCCAAATGGGGTCCCGACCCACAGGTTGAAAACCACTGCTCTAAAGGAATGCAAATGACCAGCTGTCTGCAAGGAGTATAAATCCTTCCATTCCCCACCATCCACTCAGAGCGGAAGAAGCTTCTGGGATGAAAAGAAATGAAACGTCTTCAAAGAAAGAACAAGAAAGTTGCCTCGTGAAAAAAAAGCATCTTTGGGACAACCATGACCTGGATGACTGAGAATCTCCACAGACGCTTGACCCATAAAGTACCGGCTTCAGATGAACTCAGCCTGTGTTTACTTACTGCTAGAAGACTCTGATTGATTTCTGCTCCTTCCATTTTTGTTTGTCGGTCAGAGTCTTTGGCATCAGCTGCCCTCTCGCTGCCAGCCAGATCAATAAATGAGATTCTGGAAGATAACATTCAGGATGTTAACCTGCCCAGTGAAGTTGCAGCTCCCACAGCCAGGTAGAATTTATTAAGAAACTGTGTTTGGCTCAAGGATATTGAAGTGTGGGAAGTCAGCCCCTCCCAGAGAAGGAAATATTAAAAGGGCAGAAAAATATATTTTCTCCAAGGATCTTAAAGAGGCAGGAAAGCATGCCCAGTTTTTCTTAATAGCTCCAAGTCTCCCTCCCCCAAGCAGAAACCAGCTCTATAGAGATGCAGATGTAAATCCAGGGAGCTAGGAGATTAAAAAGACAAAGACCTAAAATCTACATACCCCATCCAAACTCTAGGAGTCATTAGCCCCAGCACCAAGGAAGCAGGATTTGACCTTTGGGTCATAATAGGATTAACCTATCACCATCAGAATACCAGAAAAGCACACTCAGACTCAGTCAAAGTTCATGCCACAGGAACAGGAAGCAACTCCAAACAAAAGGCTCCAGAGGGTATAAAAACCCACTCCCCACATGTGCTCAGCCCTTTTCTCTCTCCTCTTTCCTGCCAGAACCATCTTTTCTGTCTGGCTCTTCAATAAACTGCAATATTCTTTCTAAGGCAGTCGCCATGTTGTTTATCTCTGGCTTGGACTGGACCACGATGAAGACTTTTCTTTCAACAGAGGTTTATCTCAAATCAGCTTAAAAAAAGTATACTACTCTTTGATTCAATATTTCAAGGAAGATACAATAACCAATGAAAGCAGTAAAGGATCGTGTTAATGCTTCCGGCTCAGGAAAGAAGAATCAGAAATTAAATGGGAAAATGGCCTGCTGCCAAAATGTCTGGACATCTTCTCCCAATCCTGGAGATGGTTTACCATTATGTAGAAACCAACTATGTGATCTCCTTGAATTCATTTAGAAAACTCACACCTAGTAAATGACTAGCTAAGTTGAGCTGATGTTCAGGTGTCCCAATTACCTACGTGTGCTGAAGGAATTGCTAAGGACACCCAGCCAGCTTACACCTTTGAGGACCGCGGAAAGCTCAAGCAAAGCCTGTTCTTCCCACTTCTTCTATGCTCACCTCCCAAACACTCTGTTTGCAGGATCTTTCATTTGAATCTGGATAATGGCGTGGGATCGGGAAGAATCGGAGTTGACTCCAGTCGCCCCTGTGCTGCGTTCCTTGCCTCCTTTCAGAATGACCTGGGGGTGGAGGAGGTTGAAAGCAGAGAAATGAGGGGGGGGGGGCAACTGCACAGTAATAAAACTGTGGGGTCCTTCACGTTCTCCGAGCTCGGCTGTTTTCTTGCAGATGATTCATGAGCCAATTGGGTAAAAATGCAAAAAAGGAATGGGATTTGCTCTCTGTTTATATAGAAGTGGCTTGCCCTGTCAATGTGGGCAAGCCAAACAGAGAGCAACCCCCCATTCCCTTTTAGCAGTGATGATGTTACCTAGTTTGGTAGTGAAACGTCTGTAAGAAAACAACCAAGCTCAGACAGCACCCAGGACCCCTCATTTCAACCCTAAACTACAAATATTCTCTTCCATTGGTCTGTCTGTCTGTCTGTCTCTCCCCCTTTCTTTCTCTCTCCCCCTCTTTCTTTCTCTCTCTCTTCCTCTCCGTCTTTCTCTCTCTCTCCCCCTTTCTTTCTCTCTCTCTCTCCCTCTTTCTTTCTCTCTCTCTTCCTCTCCGTCTCTCTCTCCCCTCTCTTCCTCTTCCTCTCCGTCTTTATCTCTGTCTCTGTGTGTCTCTCTCTCTCTTTCTCTCTCCCCCTTTCTTTCTCTCTCTCTCTTCCTCTCCATCTTTCTCTCTCTCTCTCTCTCTCTCTCTCTCTCTCTCTCTCTCTCTCTCTCTCTCTCTCTCTCTCTCTCTCTCTCTCTCTCTCTCTCTCTCTCTGTCTCTCTCTCTCATCTTAATACTAGATCAATAATCAAGCAATAAAAAAGCAGCCTAATCAAGCAACCACCAAGAACCCTACCACCAGCACTGACAGGGCAAGCCACTGGTGTATAAACAGAGAGCAATTTCCTCTCTCTTTCAGCACTGTTGATGATATCTAGTTTGGTAGTGAAATGTCTGCAAGAAAACAATCAAATTCAGAGACTACCAAGGACTCCACGCTTATCTCTATTATGGGATAATGTCATTGCCAAGCATGAGGAAGATCTGAGATATGGGGGGGTCTTCCCAGCCATAGCTTCCACTTAAACTTTCAGACTGCCTCCCCTCCCAAAGTGCTTCCAGAGCAGTTGAACTGGGGCTTCCAAAATTCTCCAAACTTTCCCTTCTAGTCCTTATTTACTTATTTCCCAAAATTCATCCGATAAGGTAAGAACAGCAAGAGGCAGAAGGCAAAGCTTCCCATTGCCATAAATACAAGAAGATAAATAGAATTCTACAGGGTCAACATTACTCTGAAAATTAGTTGAAAATAAGGATTTTATCTGTTTAATACTTAAAAATTAGACCTAAAAGGGAAAAGAAAATTAATTATTATGAATATGTTTGATTTATTGATTAACCCAGGCAATATGCATAACGGTTTTGATTTATTAAAGGGGACATTGTATTATTAAGTAGATGATTTAATATGGTGGGAAATAGATAACTCTTAGGAAACAGAACAAGATTACATTCAAATAGATAAAATGTGTATTTTGGATATTATATTTTGTTATGAATTGAGACAGGGGAAATCTTGATAACCTAAAGCCTGAAAATTATAAAAATCAAAGGTTAAATTGGAATATTGATGAGAAACTAAAAACTAGGTAAAAATTAATAACAGGATATGGATTGTTTTATGAAGATTGAAGCACTATGGATGGAAATTCGCAACATTGTACAAGAGGTAGCAACTAAAACCATCCCAAAGAAAAAGAAATGCAAGAAAGCAAAATGGCTGTCTGAGGAAGCTTTGCAAATAGCTGAGAAAAGAAAGGAAGCGAAAGGCAAAGGAGAAAGAGAAAGATACACCCAATTGAATGCAGAATTCCAGAGAGTAGCTAGAAGAGATAAGAATGCCTTCTTAAATGAACAGTGCAAAGAAATAGAAGAAAATAACAGAATAGGGAGGACCAGAGATCTCTTCAAGAAAATTGGAGATATGAAGGGAACGTTGCATGCAAAGATGGGCATGATAAAGGACCAAAATGGCAGGGACCTAACAGAGGCAGAAGAGATTAAGAAGAGATGGCAAAACTACACAGAAGAACTATACAAGAATGAGCTTAACATCCCAGATAACCACAATGAGATGGTCATTGACCTCGAACCAGACATCCTAGAATGTGAAGTGAAATGGGCCTTAGAAAATCTGAGCAACAACAAAGCTAGTGGAGGTGACAGTATTCCAGCTGAGCTATTCAAAATCTTAAAAGACGATGCAGTAAAAGTGCTACACTCAATTTGCCAGCAAATTTGGAAAACTCAACAGTGGCCACAGGATTGGAAAAGGTCAGTTTACATTCCAATTCCAAAGAAAGGCAATGCCAAAGAATGTTCAAACTATCGCACCATTGCACTCATTTCACATGCTAGTAAAGTTATGCTTAAAATCCTACAAGCTAGACTCCAGCAGTATGTGGATCGAGAACTACCAGAAGTACAGGCAGGATTTCGAAGAGGCAGAGGAACTAGAGATCAAATTGCCAAACATACGCTGGATCATGGAGAAAGCTAGGGAGTTCCAGAAAAACATCTACTTCTGCTTCATTGACTATGCAAAAGCCTTTTATTGTGTGGATCACAACAAATTGTGGCAAGTTCTTAAGAGATGGGAGTACCAGACCATCTCATTTGGTCTCGTGAGAAACCTATATGCGGGTCAAGAAGCAACAGTGAGAACCGAACACGGAACCACTGATTGGTTCAAAATTGGAAAAGGAGTCCGGCAAGGCTGTATACTGTCGCCCTGCCTATTTAACTTATATGCAGAGCACATCATGAGAAAGGCAGGGCTAGATGAATCAAAAGTTGGAATTAAAATTGCCGGGAGAAATATCAACAACCTAAGATATGCAGATGATACCACTCTAATGGCAGAAAGTGAAGAGGAAACTAAAGAGCCTCTTGATGCGGGTGAAGAAGGAGAGTGCAAAAGTTGGCTTGAAACTCAACATTAAGAAAACCAAAATCATGGCATCCGGCCCTCTCAATTCCTGGCAAATAGATGGGGAAGAAATGGAGGTAGTGACAGATTTTATTTTTCTGGGCTCCAAGATCACCTCAGATGGGGACTGCAGCCAAGAAATTAAAAGACGCTTGCTCCTGGGGAGGAAAGCTATGGCAAATCTAGACAGCATACTAAAAAGCAGAGACATCACCCTGCCAACAAAAGTGCGTATCGTCCAGGCCATGGTTTTCCCAGTTGCAATGTATGGCTGTGAAAGTTGGACCATAAGAAAGGCTGAGCGCCAAAGAATTGAGGCCTTTGAACTATGGTGCTGGAGAAGACTCCTGCGTGTCCCTTGGACTGCAAGGCGTTCAAACCGGTCAGTCCTAGAAGAGATCAACCCCGACTGCTCTTTAGAAGGCCAGATCCTGAAGTTGAAACTCAAATACTTTGGCCACCTAATGAGAAGGAAGGACTCACTGGAGAAGAGCCTAATGCTGGGAAAGATTGAGGGCAATAGAAGAAGGGGACGACAGAGAATGAGATGGCTGGATGGAGTCACTGAAGCAGTAGGTGTGAATTTAAATGGACTCCAAAAGATGGTAGAGGACAGGAAGACCTGGAGGAACGTTGTCCATGGGGTCGCGATGGGTCGGACACGACTTCGCAATTAACAACAACAACAACACATGAAGATTGAATGTAATTAAGATATGTATAAGCTAAAAATGTATGGATAAATGTAATAAGGATGTTTTTATTGAGTTGATATAATTAGAAATGTACTAACCTGAATACGAGACAGTGAGTGTGAAGGGAAAAAGAGAAGAAATATCTGATGTTGTAACCTGAGATTTGCACTAAAGATTTTGTTATCGAACTATTGATTAAACCAGTCACCACGTTGCTTTTTAAATACTTCAATATAAAATTAATAAAATATTATTTAAAAAAATTACCTCCAGAAGCAAGCTGACCGTATTCACGTGGACTTCACGCAGCCCGACTATCTGTACGACGTGCTTGCTATCTTCCCTTGCAAAAAGCCTGCAGAGAAACCCTCAAGAGATTAGTAGAGAAACTTGGAAAGAAATGCAACAAATGCTGTAAAAACAAACTTTTGAAAAAGTGTTAGGTACAATGATTTCCATAAAATACGGTCTAGGCCAGGGGGAGGCAACGTTGGCCCCTTCGTGAGTCGTGGACTTCAATTCCCAGAATTCCTGAGCCGGCATGGCTCAGCTTGGAAACCTCTCCCTTTCCCCTTAGTATGGCTGGCTCAGGAATTCTGGGAGTTGAAGTTCATGAGTCATAAAAGAGCCAAGGTTGCCTAACCCTGTCCTAAGTCCTCCTGTTCTAAGTGGTGAGCCTCTTAGGCCAGGGGTAGGCCACCTTGGCTCTTTTATGACTCGTGGACTTCAACTCCCAGAATTCCTTAGCCGGCATGGCTCAGCTTGGAAATCTCTCCCTTTCCCCTCAGCATGACTGGCCCAGGAATTCTGGGAGTTGAAGTCCACGAGTCATAAAAGAGCCAAGGCTGCCTACCCGTGGACTAGGCCTACCAGTTTCTGATAATCTACTCCTGTCAGGCTTAATAGACTAGACCAGAGGTAGGCCACCTTGGCTCTTTTATGATTCGTGGACAACTCCCAGAATTCCTGAGCCGGCATGGCTCAGCTTGGAAACCTCTCCCTTTCCCCTCAGCGTGGCTGGCTCAGGAATTCTGGGAGTTGAAGTCCATGAGTTATAAAAGAGCCAAGGTGGCCTACCCCTGGTTTAGGCGGATTAAAATATTTCACCGCTTTGGAAATGATTCTAATGTGCCATAAAGGAATAACCAGCCAGCAGCAGTACTAACAAAAAGAAATACAGCTAGTCCTTCACTTAAAACAATTCGTTAGGTGACCACTAAAGTTTCTGAAAAAGTGACTTACGACCGTTTTTCGCTCTTATGGCTGTTGCAGCGTGTCCAGAGTCACGTGATCAAAATTTGGGTGCTCGGCAACTGGCAAGTACTTAGGACAGTTGCACTGTCCTGGGGTTATGTGATCACCGTTTGCAACCTTCCCGGCCGGCTTCCGACAACAAGCTCAATGGAGGAAGCTGGATTCTCTTAGCAACTACATGATTCCTTTAAACAATTAGTGATTTGCTTCACAACTGTGGCCAAAAAAGGTCATAAAACAGGGCAAAATTCATTTAACTTCCTTGCTTATAACAATGGAAATTTGGGTCTCAAGTCGAGGACCACCTGCGCTGATTGTGATGGGGGATGAACCAAAAGACGGAGGAGGAAAGTTGCATTTCGCCCGACTTCTGATATTAAAAATAAAAGTTGGAAGGGACCTTGGAGGTCATTGACTCCAACCCCCTGCTCAGGGAGGAAACACTATACCATTTCAGACAAATGGCTGTCCAGTCTCTTCTTAAGAACTTCCAGTGTTGGAGCATTCACCGCTTCTGGAGGCAGGTTGTTCCACTGGTTAATTGTTCTAACGGTCAGGATGTTTCTCCTTAGTTCCAGGTTGCTTCTCTCCTTGGTTAGTTTCCATTAGTTTCTAAGTGATAACAAGGTGATTGAGCAGCTGCTACTGGTGGGATGCTCTGAAGGAAGATCAATGGGTCTCTGAAAGATCTGGAGTACAGGTAGTCCTTGACTTACGACCTCAATGGAGCCCAAAATTGATGTTGCTAAGGTCGCAAAAGGGGATCACGCAACCCCGGGAGCGCTGCAACCATCATAAGTATGAGTCAGTTGCCAAGCGTCTCAATTTTTGATCATGTGACCACGGGGATGCTGCAACGGTGGAAAGTGTGAGAAACGGTCATGCCACTTTTTTCAGTGCTGTCGTAACTTTTGAACAGTCATTAAATGAACTGTTTTAAGTCGAGGGCTATCTTTATTCAATACATGCAGTCCTCGACTCACGATGCTTCATTTAGTGACCGTTCGAAGTCACAACAGCAGTGAAAATATGACTTAGGACCGTTTTTCACACTTACAACCGTTGCAGCCTCCCTGTGGTCATGTGATCAAAATTCAGACGCTCGGCGACTGACTCGTACTTATGATGGTTGCAGTGTCCTAGGGTCACGTGATCCTCTTTTGTGACCTTGTGACAAGCAAAAAGTCAACGGGGGAATCCAGGTTCACTCAACAAGCGTGGTACTAATTTAACAACTGCAGTGAACTGTAGTAAAGTATTAATACCACTCTGCAATGCCTTGGTAAGGCCACACTTGAAATACTGATCCAATTTTGCTCACCACGATGTAAGAAAGATGTTGAGACTCTGGAAAGAGTACAGAGAAGAGCAACATGGATGATCAGGGGACTGGAGGCTAAAATATATAAGGAACAGTTGCTGGAATTGGGTATGTTTAGTTTAATGAAGAGAAGGATGAGGGGGGACATGATAGCCGTGCTCCAATATCTCAGGGGCTGCCCCAAAGAAGAGGGAGTCAAGCTATTCTCCAAAGCGCCTGAAGGCAGGACAAGAAGCAACGGATGGAAACTAATCAAGGAGAGAAGCAACCTGGAATTAAGGAGAAATTTCCTGACAGAGAGAACAATTGACCAGTGGAATGGTTTACCTTCAGAAGTTGTGGGTTCTCCATCACTGGAGGTTTTTAAGAAGAGACTGGACGGCCATTTGTCCGAAATGGTATAGGATTTCCTGCCTGAGCAGGGGGTTGGACTAGATGACCTCCAAGGTCCCTTTAAACTTTATTATTATTATGGATCATCGCACAGTCAGCCAGATGTTCAGACTGGATTTGGCATTTTGTTGTTGTTGTTATTATTATTTAACAGCTGTCTCGAGAAAGGTTGTAAAATGAGTCAAAAGTCACTGAACAAATGTCTCACTTAGCAACATAAATTTTGGGCTCCATTGTGGTTGTAAGTTGAGGACTATCTGTACATCAAGCAACGTGCACAATTCTGCAAACATTATTTAAAAAGCACGTTAGTCTCCCTAGCTTTGGGAGGTCTTTCACGGAGCTGTAATTCCACCGAAGTTCATCTGATTTATGTCATTCCCCCCCCCAAAAAAATAAACTTTGTGTTCTCAGAGTTAAATACCTCTTTCTTCCGTTTAGCAAGTCATAGAGCTGCCCGCAGTAGATCTCGTAAAAGCTGATCCAGACGTGGAGGTCTTTCCTAGCCTGTGTGGTTTCCAGTTGCCTGAAGATCTCTTTAGCGGCCAAGGCGTAGAGGCCGGGGTTTTTTGGAGTGCCAAACATCGTGTAGGTCTTCCCTGCCCCTGTTTGTCCGTATGCAAAGCAGGTGGCATTGCCTCTGCAACCAAGGAAAGATTAAAATTAATAATGAAAAGCTTTTTGTTAATGACTTCAGGATGTTCTATTCTAGGTATGCTCTTTATTTATTTGAATAGACAGAAGGGGGAAATAAAGACATCACAAGAGATTAAAATGTCCAAGGGTATTCCTCTTGGTTGGAACACACAGTAACCCAAAGTGATACTTTTATTACACATTTTTATACAATACTTGATGAGCCGAGGTGGCGCAGCAGTTAGGGTGCAGTACTGCAGGCCACTTTAGCTGATTGTGTTCAGCAGGTCAGCGGTTCAAATCTCACTGGCTCAAGGTTGACTCAGCCTTCCATCCTTCCGGGGTAGGTAAAATGAGGACCCAGATTGTTGGGGGCAATGTAAATATATATATATATATACACATTGCTTACTGGTGTACACCGCTTAGAGAGTGCTTGCACTTAAAGTGGTATATAAGTCTCATAAATAAATAAATAAATAAATACTTCATTACACATATTTACATGTTTTTAATATGTGAATAAAGGATAGGGGGCAAAATATGTCTGGAAATTGAGGTAAACCACAACGATCGGAGCTGGCAGAGATTTTTTTTCCTCAGGGTTTAGGACACCAAATTATTTCTTGGTCGTTTCTGCTGCAAAATAGAGGGGTTAAAGCCATCAATTTCCAAAGATACTAAGCAGAACAGACTGCAGAATTTGAAATCTATTCAGATCCCTGTACAGCTGTATTGAGGAACTGATAGGTCCAGGCTCAGAGATGACAGGCGAAATCCAGTCAGGCCCACACCTTCCTTACACCTTATGGACAAAATCTGAGCTTGATTGTGGTTTCGCAGACATTTCATTACCGAAATTAGGTAACATCAGCCTAGCACTGATGATGTTACCTAATGGGGTTATTGTGTGTGGCAGCAAACAGTAGACAACTTTCATCCTGAAGAAGGCCCATTAAGTCTTGAAGCTCCATCCACATCACTTCCTTTGGCTTTTTAAAGTGATAGATCAGTCTTCCCAAAGCTGATCCTCTTGAGTAAATTAGACTTCAATTCTTAAAATCTCTCCAAAACTGAAGATTGCTGAACTGGAGGTTTGGAAGGCGTAAAGCTGAAGGCCGAGATAGTTGAACAATGAAAATGTTAATCTGAAGAAATATTCAACAGGGATACTCTACCCACTAAATACATGTTGAATAAGAGGATGGGCGGTCTTCATGTACACATCTTGATTGGAACATGTCTCCCCAAAGACTTCGTCGAAATAAAACACATGCTGAAAATGACAAAAGGGATATTTAGTGCAAGAAAAAAAAAGATTTTAATTCCTTTAACTAGGCATAATGGTAGCGGGCATAACCAGGAACATGGTCCCTTTAGCCATAGCAATGGCACTTAATATTTATATAGTGCTTTCACAGTGCTTTCCAGCCCTTTCTAAGCAGTTTAGAGTTAGCCTTTTGCCCCCAACAATCTGGGTCCTCGTTTTACCGACCTCAGAAGGATGGAAAGCTGAGTCAACCTTGAGCTGGTCAGAATTGAACTCCTGGCTGTGGGCAGAGTTTGCCTGCAATATTGCATTCTAACCACTGCGCCACCACGGCTCTTTTAAAGTTATGAGAAGCTATATTGGTCTGATAATACAAAGCCACATTAGACCCACTGAGAAGCAACACCATCAGCAACAGCAAATAGATATACAGTATAGGAAAAAAATTATCTGTCTCGTTTTATTTCTAAGCTCCATCAAGTCGTTATCTCTGGGGAAGAAAGCAGTCGGTATAGCTATAGAAAGATGGCTGTGGAAATTCTCAGTCATTCAGGGGATGCTTGTCCCAAAGGCAGCTGGAAGTCCAGTTGCCTTTGGGAAAAGCACCTTTGGGATATAGATACAGGGATATAGAAAGATGGGGAAAAATAGATATTCCTAAAAGTCAATAGCTGTAGTAGTAGTTCATTGAATTGAATAGTAGCTGTAGTAGTAGTTCATTGAACTGAACATTCTAAAGTTAAGTTATGCTAAGAACTGATCTCTCTCTCTCTCTCTCTCTCTCTCTCTCTCACACACACACACACACACACACACACCTGTAAAATGTACTGAGTGAGGTCAACTGCCTCTTTCTTCTCATGGAGCAGAAGAGTTTCTTTGTCTTCCACTGTGAGGATGTTCACTTCTCCACGCCTCTCTTCTCGTAAACCGAGGGGGCGTTTTCGTACACACACACGGATCTTGTCCGTTTCGATCCACGGCGTCTCTTTCTCGGATGCACCCGTTCTACGAAAGATAGGATTTCAAATGTGCTGCTATCCCATCACACAGAGGAAAACACGCAAAAGGGTGTACAATACTGTACAATAAGTGGCGAAGGGAACTAGGTATTTATTTTAATTAGGTATAAAATTGATCAGCTGCCCATCTCGCCACAGGGTAATTCTGAGCAATTTACAATCATTATATATATATATATATATATATATATATATATATATATATATATATATATATATATATATATATATGTTTTCTGAGGTTTTCGCGGGTATTTTGTATGTAGGTCTTTGGTTGTTCGGGTTTTCTCCCACGTAAAATTGGAAGTGTCTTGGCGACGTTTCGACGAAGTCCCATTCGTCATCTTCAGGCTGGTGCTTTCAGCTTCGTGCCTCGAGCAGCAATGTGTGGTCTTAGCTGTTTCTTCCTTTTAACTGCCAGTGGGGGTATGAACTGATTGGGTGGGAGCTTGGCTGTGTTCTGATTGGGTGGAGGTGTGTTCTGATTGGTTAGGGGCGTTGCTGTGCTCTGATTGGCTGGGGGGTTGGCTGTGCTCTGATTGGCTGGGGGGTTGGCTGTGCTCTGATTGGTTGTGCTCAGGTTAGTCTGAGTTGCAGAGGGATTCAAGATTTTGGGCTGCCCTGCCATTCCTTGGCTTCGCGTTCGTGGTCGTGCTTCCTCTTCATGGAGGGTGTCAGTTTGCTTCATGTATGGATTTGGGGGGTTTAAAGTGGCTAATGATGCAGCTGTGGTCTGGCTTCTGGTTTGTGGTCGTGCCTCATAGTCAGTGTGGCTTTGGGTTTGTTTTTTTGCGTGGATGTTTGGTGGTGACCTCCTGTGTGGTTTTTGTGAGTGTGGGTCTGGTATCATTTTTTGTGTTAGGGAGTCGTTTGTCACTGAGGGCGGGTTTCCAAATGGCTGGTAGGCGGGAGGTATCATCTCGCTTGTTCATGCTGTGTGGGCGTTTTTCTATCTCGATGGCTTCTCTGATTATTCTTTTATTAAAATGTTCACTTTTGGCAATGGTTCTGGTATTTTTAAAGTCAATTTCATGTCCTGTGGCTTTAAGGTGTTGGACCAGGGAAGATGTTGGTTCCTCTTTTTTGACTGAGTTCTTATGTTCTTCAATGCGTGCACTTATTCTTCTGTTGGTTTGTCCGATGTATGTGGTGGGACAAGTTGTGCATGGGATTTCGTATACTCCTTGATTTTCTAATTCAATTTTATCTTTGGGGTTTCTAAGGATGGTGGATATTTTTCTGTTTGTGCAGAATGCGGTTTTGATGTTGTGTTTATGGAGGATCTTACTGATTCTGTCTGTGATGCCTTTTATGTATGGGAGGATGGCTTTGCCGTTTTCTTGTTCTTTGTCTTGGATTTTAGGGGGGGTTTCTTTTTGGATTAGGTTTGTAATCTTATTTCTATGGAATCCATTGGATGTTAGTACATTGGTGAGAGTGTGTAGTTCGGGCTTTAGGTGTTGTTCGTCAGCTAAGCGTTTTGTTCTGGAGATGATTGTCTTGGCTACAGAGTTGATCTGTGCTGGGTGGTGGTGTGAGAGAGCGTGCAGATAGCGGTTTGTGTGTGTTTTCTTCTGGTAGATGGTGTGTCCTAGGGAGCCATTGGATTTCTTGTAGACTAAGACATCCAGGAAGGGAAGTTGGTTGTTAGCTTCTGTTTCCATGGTGAACTGTATTTTGGGGTGTAGGCTGTTGAGGTGTGTGAGGAAGTTGTCCAGTTTTTCTTTCCCATGTGGCCAGATTATGAAGGTGTCGTCTACGTATCTGAGCCAGAGTTTGGGTTTGTGATCAGATTTTTCTAGAGCTTGGGTTTCAAAGTGTTCCATGTAGAGGTTGGCAATGACAGGTGAGAGGGGTGATCCCATGGGTGCTCCTTCTGTTTGTTTGTATTTTTGTCCATTATAGATGAAGTATGTGTTGGATAGGCAGTGGTTGGTCAGATCTAAGATGTGTTTGGGGGGGGGTTATATTTGTTTTGGATAGCTGTCAAGGCTTCTTTGATAGGCACTTGTGTGAAGAGGGATATGACATCGAAGCTCACTAGTAGGTCGCTGGGCTGTAACCCAACTTACAGAGCACAGCCACGCCCCTAACCAATCAGAACACACCTCCACCCAATCAGAACACAGCCAAGCTCCCATCCAATCAGTTCATACCCCCACTGGCAGTTAAAAGGAAGAAACAGCTAAGACCACACATTGCTGCTCGAGGCACGAAGCTGAAAGCACCAGCCTGAAGATGACGAATGGGACTTCGTCGAAATGTCGCCAAGACACTTCCAATTTTACGCGGGAGAAAACCCGAACAACCAAAGACCTACATATATATATATATATATATATATATATATATATATATATATATATGTGGAATAAAAAGATCAATAATACCAGGAAACATAACGATCCAATTATGGATGGGGAGGGCAGGAACAGGGTGGGGTGGGGAGGAAGGAAAAAAAAGTGATAAAGTACAGGTAGTCCTCGACTTACGACAGTTCGCTTAGTGCAGTGGTTCTCAACCTTTCTAATGCCGCGACCCCATAATACAGTTCCCCATGTTGTGGTGACCCCCAACCACTTATACATCACCGGGTGCCAGGGGCGTGGCCAAAGAAAAAGGGGAAAAAATGGCGGACAGCCTTGTTTGGCGACCCCCGTGAAATGGTCGTTCGACCCCAAATGGGGTCCCGACCCACAGGTTGAGAACCACTGGCTTAGTGACTATTCGAAGTTACAATGGCACTGAAAAAAGTGCCCCCCAAGCCACAGCCGAGCAAGACACCTGCCTGCCCGCCCAGCGGCGCTCTTCCTCCTGTCCAAGGTTTTCATTGTTGTGAGCATTTCTGTTGAGGATTGGCAGTGGGAGTGGGGTATTTGGTTTTTATTCCCCCCGTCTGCTGGGTGATTGCAGCAGGTTTTGGTCACTTCACATGACCCTGGGACACTGTGACCGTCATAAATATGAATCAGTTGCCAAGCATCTGAATGTAAATTACAAGACCCTGGAGATGCTGCAACATTCCAACTGATTGGTGCTTCTTCAGGGCTCAGCAGAAGCGCCAGGATCAGCGCCGAGTTCCAGTTGGAGCTGGCACTGATCCTGGCGCTTCCACTGAGCCCTGACAGCCCTGCAGCTCCAGCCATCTCTCGCTCAGGCTTGTGCGGTGCTGCCACCGGTTCAGCTCATTCCCCTCCCCCGCTATCACTTTTCTAGGATGGTCGCGTACCACCTGCCAGGTGCCAATGTACCACAGGTGGTACCCGTACCACTGGTTGAAAAGCCCTGGACTAGAAGACCTTCAAGGTCCCTTCCAGCCCTATTGTTCTGCGTTCTCCATTAGCCTCTTCTCCATGAACAGAAATGCAAATAACAAAAAATTATCACCTGGTGTAAGAATGAGGCACTCCATAATTGTAGCCTGAGATATGAGCTACCCTCTGCACAAAGGATATGTCGGCATCTCCTAAAACATCATTAGAGGAACTTCTAGCTGGAGCAACAAGCTGATCCTCCGTCCAAGCTATGGGTCTTTTGGAGAGCAAATCATGGCTGAACTCTGGAGCGGCCTCTTCTTTACTCTCATTGGAAGAACTGTGAGATAAAGTGCTTGACTCGGGTACACAGTCCTTCCGTTCAGCTTTTTCCTCGGAATCAAAATGAAGTTGTCTCCGTGGGCCAGACCGAGTGAGCTGAGGTCGCAGATGGCGGGCGCTTCTTTGAAAATCTTCCTCTTTTTTCCTGACCACTTCCTCTTCAGCCTGCAACATCTTGATAATCCGAATGAGCTGGAAGAGACGCTTGCGGTCCTTCATGTTATGAACCCCAAGCTTGCTGTAATCCTTCATGGAGACCTTGGCCAGTTCGTCGATCTTCTGAAAGCCGAGGGCGGTAAAATGAGGATAATATTTCTGGAGTTCTGCCTCACAGAGGCATTCGTACAGACACGAGGCCATCTTCTATTCGCGGCTGCCTGAGCAGTTAAGAAAACAGTTAAGAAAAAAATTAAATCCTTCTATTTCATAGAAGTGGTTTTTCAAAATACGGGGAGAAAAATCAACGAGCATTGTTGGGACAGAATTCTAATTTCAGGCTAACGAATTGACTGGAAATGCAATAACCTGCAAGGCTACGGGTAATCCTTGACTTTAACAATGGTTTTTTAGGAAGTCAGCACTCCCCCCCCAGAGAAGGAAATATTTGTTGGGGGGGGGGGGTATTTGAAAAGGCAGAATATTATATTTCACGAAGGAATAATGGGAGAAAATCTTAAAAGGCAGAAACTTCTCTGTCTCCCTTAAGCAGAAACTCAGCAGGCCAGCTCTGTAGAAATGAAGATTTGATCATCCTTTCAGAAAGACTGGAGCCAGGAAGCTTGAAGCTGCTGGGATCAGGAAGACAAAGATCCCTAAAAACCTACAATCCCACCCAAAATCTAAAGACATGACCTTAAGTACATAATAGGATTAATCCACCACTCCCACCTCCATTTTGTCAGCCACCCCAGAAATATGCTGCTGTCACTGAAGTTTCTGGCAACTAAATAAACTGCAACCTTCTTTCTAAAGCAGTCTCCATTTTGTTTATTCCCAGCTTGGACTGGACCCTGATGAAGATTTTTCTTTCAACAGTTTAAAATTAAGATGTTCTTAGTAAAAGTGACTTAGGATCCATCCTCAAACCGGTGCACAACTCCCATGGTCATGTGATTGCAATTTGGACGCTTGGCAAGAGGCTCAGATTTACAGTGGGTGCAGGATCTTGCAGTCACACGGTTATGACTACAACCTTTCCTGCCAGATTCTGCTCACAGCCTGGAGTTCGATCCTGATGGGGCTCGTGATTGACTCAGCCTCCCATCCTTCTGAGGTCGGTAAAATGAGGACCCAGATTGTTGGGGAAATAGGCTGCAATCTTTGTAAACCACCCAGACAGTGCTGGAAAGCACCATGGGGCAGTCTAAATGCCATTGCTATTGCTATTCTGACAAGCAAAGGCAATTGGGGAAACCAGATTTGCTTAACAATTACATGTTTCCCTTAATGACCATACAACTTGCTTAATGGCTGAATAAAAATGGTTCTAAAATCAGGTCTGGTCACGTGACAGCTTGCTTAACGATCAAAATTCCCATAAGTCAAGGACTATGGTATATCAGGATAGTGGGAACGTTCACTGGCAACAAATCTATGGTTGAGTAATCCCCCACTGTTAGTTTCCATCATTCAGTTCTGTAAATGGTCAATATTTGTCAAAACAAAAAGCAATTTAATACCATCTGAAAGCAATACAATAGTACCCTTAGAATTTCAGCAAACTTAAACAGCAGAAATACATCAACAAGGCAATCGTATTTTATTATGAACCCTGGCAGAATAAAGATGAAATAATATTTATGAATGTGGTTTTTTTTTTAAATTACTGTTGCTTTTACACTACTCTGCAGCAGATAAATAATTAGAGAATTAAAGGATAAAAGCTTGCCAAAATTCCACCCTAAACAAACAGGTAAAGAGTTGTGGAAATATAACTTAATATCATGTAGAAAGTTTCTAGGGTATATTTATACCGCTCCTAATATTTTTTTCGTCCTTTATAAATGCACCCAATTGGGGTAATGTTTTATATGGCTAGAATGTTTTATATAAATAGAATGTTAATTTTCACAGTAAATATATTAGCCATTAAAACATCGTATAACAATTTATTTCTTGTTGGTGCAGAACAGCGGAGTCCTTCTAGAAAATGTACCAAACTACTTATGTTTGAAAATTTAATACAACAAAAAGTGTTGTTTATTTTGACTGAAGTTCTCATTTAGATCTATTTTTTAAATAAAAAGTTACAGGGTACCAGTAGCTTCATAGATCATTCCCACCTCATAATGTATATACAATTGCAACTTTTTGACCCTGCTTTAAAAAAAACGACGATATCGGAGAAAAACAACTGTCAAATTGCCTTAATACATAAAATCTATTCAGCAGAACTCTCTTCATCGTCCTGCTTAGATTTAACAAAGAGAAGCCTTCAAAATTACAGCCATAGAATATCAGTTAAGGGAGAAGAGAGATTCCACCAGCTTCAAGCCTCCCACTTTAATTTATATACTTAAAAAAAGCAGTAGAAATTACATTCCAACTTTTTAAATTAAAAGATGACTTTCATTTCTCCAACCAACCACATCACGTCTATAAAAACCATCACCATTGTTTGAGAATCTCAAAAGCAGCACGCAGAGATATTGCAGAGTATATAGAAAAATGAAATAATCAGTCAATCCAACTGAGATAACAACACTCCACAAGAAACAAGAGAACTTACTTGTTTTCCCTTGCTTTCCCTCAGAGCTAAGTTTAACAATACAAGCAGCAGAAAACAGAATGCCTAAATTTAGATGCCTCTTTTCTAGCCAGCTGTTTGCCCCATGTGCTATCGTGGATAATGACCAAAGACTATGAAATGGATATGGACAGATGCATTCAAGAAGAGACTGGACCACTTGTCAGAAATGATGTAGGGTCTCCTGCTTTTGTGGGGGAGGGATTGGATTAGATGACTTACAAGGTCCCTTCCAACTCTGTTATTCTATCCGATTTGATTCGATTCTAAATAAAAAAAATGTTTTTTTCTTATACTGTATTAAGAGATAAGGAACTGCTCCTGTCTTAAGTATAGAACCACTAGTCCTGAAATTAAGGAAGTTTAGTTTAGACCAGTGGTGGCGAACCTATGGCACAGGTGCCAGAGGTGACACTCAGAGCCTGTGGCACGCGTACTGTCGCCCCACTCCTAGTCCTTCAGCTGGGTTTTATAAAACCATTTCACTTTAGGCCTCCGCCGCCATGTGCAAAAAAAAAAAAAAAGGTTCAATCAATCAGTCAATTTCAACTTCTCGCGGGAAAAAAAAGATCTTGCAAAGTTGGAATTGATTGAACTTTGTAGTCCCACCCAGTCTGCCATTACCACCGCAGCCATGCCCAGCCAATGGGCCACGCCCAGCCAATGGGCCACACCCACCCGGCCCCCAACGATGCATAAGTGGGTTTTGGGTTGCAGTTTGGGCACTCGGTCTCTAAAAGGTTCGCCATCACTGGTTTAGACCAAGCACATCTAAATGGGTTCAGTGCAAAACGTGCAAGAAAAGCAACCTAGAAGGCAGAACAATTCTCAACTAGTGGGAGACTTCTCCTTGTGGTAAGGCACACATGCCATTTTTAATTTAAATTTAACTCAAAAAGAAGGGAATGTACAATCATGGACAATTTGCAGAGTGGACATCTCTGCTACTGATGTTAAGTTTTACCCTCATCATCTTTCAAGGAGCTTGAGCAGTATAGCAATATCTTTACAGTAATAATAAAATGATAAATGGGGCTGCCCTTGAAACTAAGTAGAAAGTTGCAGCTAGTCCAGGATGTAGCTGCACAGGCAATTTATTATTTTTTTATGCCGCCCATCTTCTCTAAAAGGCAACTCTGGGTGGCCAGAATATGAAAGACAAACAGAAAAATAATTAAAAATAACCTAAAGCTATGCAGATTAAAAATGATACTAGATCCATTTGTTCTGCAGGCTGTTTCTAATGCAGGTAGTTTAGTGGCCAGTCAAAGTTAACGGCACTGAAAAAAAAGTGAGTTATGACCTGAGTTGGTTGGGGAATTCTGGGAGTTGAAGTCCCCAGGTCTTAAAAGTCGCCAAGGCTGGACACCCCTAGGCTAAATGGATGAAATTTCTTCCACAGAATGAGGATCTGCATCCATGGACTAGCTGTCCTACAAAGTTCCTTCCAACTCTTATTCTATTCTATTCTATTCTGTTCTGTTCTATTCTATTCTATTCCATATTTTCCATTCCATTCTATTCCATTCCATATTTTCTATTGTATTCTATTCCATTCTATTCCATATTTTCTATTCTGTTCTATTCCATTCCATTCTATTCTTCCAATTCAAGGCCCCAAAGCTTTGCCCTCCTGTGCTTTAGCTGTTGCTGTTAACAGCCTCCCTATCATCTCTACAAATGTTACAGTTGCACAAGCAAATTATTCAGAAATACGGCTAATCCTCAACGTACAACCAAAATTGAACCCCAATTTTTTGTTGCTAAGTGAGACATTTGTTAAGTGAATTTTGTTCCTTTTTACGACCTTTCTTGCCACAGTTGTTAAGGGAATGCTTGCGGTTGTTACATTAGTTGCACAGTTCTTAAGAGAACCTGGCTTCCCATGGTCTCTGTTTGTCAGAAGGTCCCAAAAAGGGATCACGTGACCCAGGGACACGGCAACCGTCATAAGTGTGAATCAACTGGCAAGCGTCTGAATTTTGATCACATGACCACAAGGATGCTGCAACAGTCATAAGGGCGAAAAACGGTCCTAAGTCACTTTTTCCGTGCCATTGTAACTTAGAATGTCACTAAATGAACTGTTGTAAGTCAAGGACTACCTACAAACGGTCTGTTTGCAATTTTTTATTTTATTTTTCAAAAAACCTTCCTGTTTTGGGTGTCTTATGCTGGTGCATAAATAGGGCGTGTGGATTTTTCTTTAAGTGTTTATTAAATCCATATTATCCGATATGGCAAAGATACCCACAACCCCACGAAGATTTTTAAAAAATGGCCCCAAGCCGACTCCTTAAAAAAAAATATAACATTACAGCCACATCGCTGAGGTTTCCTAAAAATGATCTGAGTGCTGAGACACGCTAAATTCCTCTTAGGAATAAACGGCAACTAGGATGGGAATCTGTGCTAGGGAGTGGGATGAGAAGGAATTCTGCATCCAGATTTAAATCTCCCTTTCATCAAGAGCAGCTGTTGCCCTTTTGGTCTATTTTTTTCCACGAAAAACGATACCAGCTCTCCTAGCAATAACCTTGCCTTGTTCAAAGGAATCCGTTCCATCCCATTCTTCACGACAGGTAGTCCTCAACGTACGGCCACAACTGAGCCCAACATTTCTGTCGCTAAGTGAGACATTCGTCAATTGAATGTTGCCTCATTTTACCTTTCTTGTCACGGTTGTTAAGTCAATCGCTTTGGCTGTTAATTTAGTAACAGGGTTGTTAAGTCAATCTGGCCTCCCCCATTGACTTTGCTTATAGAAGGTCACCAAAGGGGAGCATTTAACCCCCCCCCCAGGGTGCTGCAACCATCATAAATACAAGTCAGTTGCCAAGCCTCTGAATTTTGATCGTGTGACCCTGGGAATGTCGCAACGGTCGTTAAGTGTGAAAAATGGTTGTGAGTCACTTTTTTTCAGTGTCGTAACTTTGAACAGTCACTAAAAGAACGGTTGTACTTGCGCATTCCCCTTTTCAACCTGGTGCCTGATATTTGGGACAACAAAATACCCCCAAAATAACCTCTTTTTAACAGGTTTCCAATAATGGGGAGGGAGAAAAGAATAAACCACTCTCCAGTGAAACCAGTATAGTCTCTATTCTACAGACAGTCCTCAATGTATGAACAGAACACATTTAGGCAAGAAAAACCAAATGTACAGGTATAGTATAGGAGGTTCCTTGCTCAATAGTAGCAACTGTGAGAGGGATCTCGGAGTCCTAGTGGACAATCATTTAAATATGAGCCAGCCATGTGGTGCAGCTGCCAACAAGGCCAACACAGTGCTGGGCTGCATTAACAGAGGGATAGAATCAAGATCGCATGAAGTGTTAATACCACTTTATAAGGCCTTGGTAAGGCCACATGTGGAATCCTGCATCCAGTTTTGGTCACCACGATGTAAAAAAGATGTTGAGACTCTAGAAAGAGTACAGAAAAGAGCAACAAAGATGATTAGGGGACTGAAAACATATAAGGAACGGTTGCTGGAATTGGGTATGTATGAAGAGAAGGACGATGGGGGGACATGATAGCTGTGTTCCAATATCTCAGGGGCTGCCCCAAAGAAGAGGGAGTCAAGCTGTTCTCCAAAGCAGCTGAAAGCCGGACAAGAAGCAAAGGATGGAAACTAATCAAGCAGAGAAGCAACCTAGAACTAAGGAGAAACTTCCTGACAGTTAGAACAATTAACCCAGTGGAACAACCTGCCTCCAGAGGTGGTGAATGCTCCAACACTGGAAGTTTTAAAGAAGAGACTGGACAGCCATTTGTCCGAAATGGTATAGGGTTTCCTGCCTGAGCAGGAGGTTGGACTAGATGACTTCCAAGGTCCCTTCCAACTTTATTATTATTATTGTTATTATTATTAGATCTGGGACCAGAATTTACATTACTAAGTAAGACAGTTGTAAAGAGATTTCCCCCCATTGACTTTGCTTGTTGGACGCCAGCTAGGAAGGTGGCAAAGGGTGATCACGTGACCCCGAGAGGCGGCAGCCCTCCTAAACACAGGCCACTTGCCAAGTTCATATTCATGACAGTTGCCGTGTCCCGGGGTCATGTGATCCCCTTTTGCGACCTTCTGACAAGCAAAGTCAATGGGGAAGCCGGATTCACTTAACAACCAGGTTATTAAATTAACAACCGCAGTGACTCACTTAACAGCTGGGGCAAGAAGAGAGGTCGTAAAATGGGGCAAATGGCACTAATTTTCTGATCACGTGACCCGTAAGTAGTCCTAAGTGTGAGGACCGATTGTAAGTCACTTTTTTCAGTGCTGTTGTAACTTCAAACGGTCGCTAAATGAACAGTTGCAAGTTGAGGACTACCTGCCTTTCCATGGAGGAATGTCGCCTTACTGTTCTCTCCAGAAGAAAACAACACACAGCCATGAACTATTGGTAACTTCTTAGCCTTCCCATTTTATATCCAAACTCTTATTACTCTCCATTCTGCCCATTTTTTCCTCATTTTTTTTTTAAAGCAACAAAGTTTACAAAGAAGAAAGGAGGAATAAAAAAAAAAAAACCTCACAGTTCTATAGATGTCAAAGCAACTGGAAATACTGCTCCAATAAAATGTCTATGGAGATTTTCTTTTCTTTTTCTAAAGACATTTTATTGGTTTTTTTTTAAATTCTTAAGCAAAAAGTACTCAAGACCCACCGTGATGTTGGGTGGTCAAACATTCAAAAGTGAAAATATATATAAACAACACAACTCAATAAATTTCACTGTCCCCTCTCTATTCCCCTCAGTTAACATAATACATTTAAATATTCCATTTCTATTTTAAATTTCTATCACTATTAAACCTGTATTATAACTTTATCAGTTTACAATTACAATAGTTTAAATTTAAAACAAAAAATTATCAGTTCTAATTCTTAATCTCTCCCATCCCTCATTTTATACCAAACTCATTTATTTCTTCTTCCACTATAGAATAGATATCTTAATAGCAATAAAATATTGATCAGCCCTATATATATGTAATCCCAAAGTCAATCCCTCTCTTTAAAATAACAAAATAATATTAAACCTTAATTCATTCATATTCATTAAACAAAGTTCAAATTTTCTGTCTATGGAGATTTTCAATCATCCACCTCACGGTTGTCGCAAAAATACTTTTTTTTTTTTTTTCAAAAGGCAACTGGGCTTTCTTGTTTTTTTTTTTCCCTTTAAAAACATTTCACTTTTCATTCAAGAAGCTTCTTCGCTTCTGAAGAAGCTTCTTGGATGAGAAGCAAAACATTTTTACAGAGAAAAAGAAAGCCCAGTTGCCTTTTGAAAAAAGTACCTTTGGGTGGTCCAATACAGGTACTCCTCGACTTATAGGAGTTTGGAATGTGGACATATTTAGGAGGTTTAAAATAGAATACACCTAAGTAGACAAGGCCCATATTTTGAATAGGAGATATTGCTATGATGTGAAGATAAAGAAAAATGTTGGCTAATTAAAACCTAGATGCATAAATATCAATAAATTGAAATATTGAGTTGTTTATAAAGGTAAAATAACAGCTGCAAGATACTGGTGGGGCAATATTGGAAGAAAAATTCTTTGCCTACTATGGAAGAATGGATACTTAAGGTGTCTAATTTAGTAGAAATGGCAAAAATCTCCTCTTATTTGAAGGACTACTCACAAGAAAAATATATTTCGGTTTGGAGAAGATGGATTGATTATAATTCAAAAGAAATATCAGACTGAAAAGTATTATCTTGCTTATGAGTAATTTCTAGATTATTATTAATAGTTTAATATGGTTGAATTTATATTATTCTTAGTATTATGGTTTAATTATATTATTATTTTTGTTTTCCATTTGTTAATATTTATTTTGAAGAGGAGTTAAAGTGTTATGAATTTGATTGATAGTATAGTTGGGTAATGTTATTTAGATTATGTTTGTTTATTTGTAACCCTGTAATCAGCTCTGGGAAGTGAGGGAGGGGTGGGAGGGATTGGGGATATATATTGTGTGAAATTTTTAAAACTTTTAATTAAAAAAAAGGTAAAATAAAGGTGATTAAGACATATATATGGTAAAGAGTGATGTAATGTAATCAACATGTTCTGATGTAGTGATAAGAATAAAAATTATAAGCTTAAATATGAGAAAGTGGACATAAGGAAGAATGCTGAAATGGGGAGAAATTTTGGTTATTGAATCTATAATATTTGGAAATTATAATGAAAATAAGAATATTATATTGTATTACTGATCTGTTTGATATAGAAGTGAGACAGATAAGATACGTATCTGGAACACTAGATGTTGGGGGGAATTGTGACAAAGGGAATTGGGGTCATTTAAAAATTTGGAAATGATAAATATTAAACATTTAATTTAAATATCAACGCAAAATTAAAGCTGGGAAAATTCATAAGGTTATTGATGATCCAAAAGATGGAATGGTTAAAATAAATAAGACATATAAAATTATTGACAAATGTAAGAAAGCTATTAAGTAGCTGATGGATAGAATAAGAAGTACACTAATTTAAACAAGGGAAAAAGAGAGGAAATATTGGCTGTAATAGTTGGAGATTTGTATTAATAATATTTGTATGTAATGGAATTATTGTAACTCAGACACCACGTTGCTTTTCAAAGATTGGAAAAATAATAAAAAGTTAAAAAAAAAAGTTTGGTGACCGTTCAAAGTTACAACAGCACTGAAAAATGTGACTTATGAACATTTTTTCACACTTATGATCTTTACAGCATCGCCATGATCAAAATTCAGATGCTTGGCTACTGGTTCATATTTATGACGGTTGCAGTGTCCCAAGGTCACGTGATCCCCTTTTGTGATTTTCTGACAAGCAAATTCGATGGGGAAGCTAGATTCACTTAACAACTGTGTTACTAATTTAACAACTGCAGTGATTCCCTCAACAGCTGTGGCAAGGAAGGCCGTAAAATGGGGCAAAACTTACTTAAGAAATGTCTCACTTAGCAGTGTAAATTTTGGCCTCAACAGTGGTTGTAAATCAAGGAGCATCTGTAAAAGCAACTGAACTTCATCAATTTCCTGGTTATTCTTCCATACTATGTTTAGGCCAATGATCTCACTGGAAAAGCTCCTGCACCACAACTGATACAGAGCATCTGCTTTAAAGCAGCAGCTGATGGGAGGTCTGGAAGCTTCTCATTTTCCTGGTGCATGAGTAAAACAAGTCTGGGTTATCCCAGGAAGCTGAAAATAGTAAATTCTTTCCTTCAGCAAAGCTCCCAGAAGTCCAAGGATGCTTTCTTCATTTATTGTTCTACATAAAAGAAAGTAGGTCATTGCATACAGGATATTTTTAATTGCTTCATTCTTGAACTGGGGTAAAGTGTCTTTGGACAATCTGTTTTTTTCTTTCGAGCTACAGAACAAGATGAGGAATCTCCTCCTAAAAGTACAAAACATACTTATAACAGAGTAACAGAGTTGGAAGGCACCTTGGAGGTCTTCTAGTCCAACCCCTGCTCAAGCAGGGAACCCTATAAAATTTCAGACAAATGGCTGTCCACTCTCTTCTTTAAAACCTCCAATGTTGGAGCACCCACAATTTCTGGAGGCAAGCTGTTCCACTGATTAATTGTTGTCATTGTCAGGAAATTTCTCCTTAGTTCTACGTTGCTTCTCTCCTTGATTAGTTTCCATCCATTGTTTCTTCTACTTTACCAAGAGCTCGTTCCAGCTCAGAGAAAGAGATCCTCCAAAACTCAAGGGAGCTTTCAGTAATCTGCTGGCAATCATGGGATTGGAAGTCCCAAAGGTGCTTTTTCCAGGAGGCAACTGGACTTTCTTGTTTTTCTTTGAAGATGTTTCGCTTCTCATCCAAGAAGCTTCCTCAGCTCTGACTGAATGGTGGGGAATGGAATATTCCTTGCGGGCAGCTGGTCATTTGCCACCTTTTAGAGAGTCGTTGAGGTCACCTGGAGATTTATCTGGGTCCTCAGGGTCACCTGAGTGGTGCAAATGGGTGTGGAGCCTTCTTGGAACTGCTGAAAAGACTTGTGTTGTAGACTGGAGACGGTTGATGTCATATCCCTCCCCCTCTGTTTAGCTGAAGCTTCTTGGATGAGAAGCGAAACGTCTTCAAAGGAAAACAAGAAAGTCCAGTTGCCTCCTGAAAAAAGCACCTTTGGGACAACCATGACCTGGGTGACTGAGAATCTCCATAGACATTGGATTGGTAATTTATCAAATTAGCAAGAATAAAAAGCTCATAGGTAGTTCTCCTTTAGCAACCACAATCGAGACCAGCAAGTTGATCATTAAGCAAAGCACTTGCTAAGTGAAACCACGGCTGTGCTTATCATCTTACTTCACCTGGCCTTTGCCTGGAAAGAATGGTCCGTCTTCTGGATCACCTTCCTCCTCCAATCTCTTCCATTACCAACAGTGGTACAGAAATGCTGCCTCCCAATCGTTGCTGCCTATTTAGGGCCAAAGAACCAAATGCTGCAAATTAATACGTGCATTTATCAGAGGCAATCACCAACGGCGAGCTGGCAAACTGCATTGCTCAACCCTTCTCCCACACTATTACAGCTAGTCCTCAACTTACGATCACAACCGAGCCCAGAGTTTATGTTGCTAAGTGAGGTATTTGTTAGGTGAGTTTTGCCCCATTTTACACCTTTTCTTGCCACAGTTGTTAAGTGAATCACTGCAGTTAAGTTAGTCACTTGTTAAGTGAATCTGGCTTCCCCCTTGAATTTGCTTGTCGCAAAAGGGAAATGACATGACCTTGGGTCACTGCAACTGTCATGAGTTAGTTGCCAGGTGTCTGAATTTTGATCACGTGATCATGGGGATGCTACAGTGGTTATCATAAGTATGAAAACTGGGTGTATGCCACTTTTTTCAGTGCTCTTACAACTTCAAATGGTCACTAAATGAACAGTTATAAGTCGAGCACTACCTGTATTCTGCTTTGCTGGCATTGGACTAAAGACTCCCAGGAATGTTTCCATCACAGAACATCAGCAGAGTTGGAAGGGACTTTGGAGGTCATCTAGTCCAACCTCCCCTGCTCTAGCCCTATAATCTTCCAACTATGATTTGAAACTACAGGTAGTCCTTGAGTTACCACCACAATGGAGCCCCAAATTTATGTTGCTAAGTGAAACATTTGTTGATTGAATTTTCCCCCGTTTTACGACTTTTCTCGCCGCAGTTGTTAAGCGAATCACTGCAGTTGATTAAGTTAGTAACCTGGTTGTTAAGTGAATCTGGCTTCCCCGTTGATTTTGCTGGGCAGAAGGTCGCGAAAGGGGAAATCACATGACCCCGGGACAGTGCAACCGTCATAAGTATGAGTCAGGGGCCAAGTGTCTGAATTTTGACCATGTGACCACAGGAATTGCTGCAAGAGTCGTTAAGTGTGAGCAACGGTCATAAGTCACTTTTTTCAGTGGTGTTGTAAATTTGAACGGTCACTAAATGAACGGTTGTAAATCGAGCACTACCTGTACACTGAGTGCTCTGTATCAGAGACAAATTCCTTCAATTCAATTCAATTCAATTCAATTCAGTTCAACAGCTCCCAAAGGCAGCTGCCTGTAATTCCCAGACAAGGAAAGCAAACATTTTTGCCCCTTTCCCTCAATTCTTCCTGGAGATTCTGGGACTTTTCTTCCATCCAAGATTTTCTGCATTTAAAAAACAACAACAATCCAAAAAAAACCACTTTAAACAACCTTAATAGATTAAAACAGTCTGGCCACCCATTGTTCACAGGAGAGAGGGGGAAATCCAGCGGGAAGCGAAGCATCACTTTTAAACGGTCCCAGTTTCTATCTTAATATATTGTTTATTATTAAAATTATTAATGTTTACGCCTCAGGCTCGACGGGCCGCACCCGTTGCCATGTCAACAGGGCCGGCGAGGAATAGAGTTCCTTTCCGCGCCGCCGTTGTTACCGGAGGGCTCCTTCCCCTACCCTTTTCCCGGCGAACTTTCTCTCTCTCGGTCTGACTGTCTCTCGCGGCGAAGCTTCCGCGAAACCCCCGGAACTTTTCTCCCTCCGAGCGCGGTGAGAAGAGAACCGGCGAGGCCGCGTTTCCATGACGACGCGACCAAGCCTGTCTTCAAACCCTCGCGCCGCTTGGCGCGCCGTTTACGTCAGTGCAGCGGACCAATAAAACGCTGGAGGAGGAAGTAGGTGTGGCCTATATTATCCAATCAAAAAGGAGGGGGGAAAGGAGCGCGAAAAAGACACTCAGAAAGCGGCAGCGGCCGTAGAGACCGTCTTTAAAAGTCTATCTTTCTAGTGGTCTTCTTCCCATCTGTCAAACTGCTAAAGCCAATCATAATTCTATCCTCCCAATCGGCCACGCCTTCTATTATTGTCTCTCGCTGATTGGATGGAGTCGGCTCAGAAGGTATCACCGTAAGCAGGAAACGTCGGTTGTACTAGCAGCTGATAGCATGATTGTGATTGGGCGAGAAGATGACCTCATTAAGATCGACAGGTATAAAACCCAATAGAAAAAAAATATCTCAATACTGTCAGGTTGTGTGTTGCCCAATCCGAAGCCTCCGAATTGCTGAACTTCAACCCTCACAGGTTGACATGCCGCATAATCCCAGGTCCACAGGACTGTGGGATTATGGGAGTTGAAGTCCAGATTTCCGGAATCTGTTCATGCTTTTTTTTTAGGAGAGTTGCTTGGACAGGTATGCCGGGTTGCTGCCGCTGGTGGTTCTCAATGGGGTCCGCCGGGCTTGCAGGCGTGTCTGGTTGTGGGTTGTGTCAACCTGATGGGCTTTGTTCGGTTGTGCATCTTTTAGTGCAGCTGATTGCAATCACGTGCCGTTACTACTACTATTAATAATATTAAATATTAACATTAATATTAAAATATTAGTTGCTAATAGGGTTGCAACAGGGAGGTGGCTCACGGCTTAACCTATAAAGGCGCCTAGAAACCAAGATCACAAAACTGAATTGCGAGGGAAGGTCTTGCATCAACTCCAACGCAGCCCTTGTGGTGTAGTAGTTTTAAGTATGGCATAAGTAGATCCAGGTTCAAGACCACCTTCAATTATGGCCCTCAGTGAGTGACTGTGGGCCATCATACACTTGTGAAAAGGACCAATAGAAGCAACCATTCGTAGCTCAAGAGTTGAAGTGTGGAGGTCTTGATGCTCTCTGAGATGGGTTGTTTGTTTATTTATGAGACTTATATACCACTTTAAGTGCAAGCACTCTCTAACTAAGCAGTGTACACCAGTAAGCAATGTATAAATATATTTACATTGCCCCCAACAATCTGAGTCCTCATTTTACCTACCCCGGAAGGATGGAAGGCTGAGTCAATCTTGAGCCGGTGAGATTTGAACCGCTGACCTGCTGAACACAGTCAGCTAAAGTGGCCTGCAGTACTGCACTCTAACTGCTGCAGAGGTTTCATGACCCAACGAGGTAACATCAGTGCTAGAAGGGAATAGGTTTGTAAACGAGGAGGAGGAGGACTGTGGGGTCCTTAGTACGTTCTGCGCTTGGTTGTTTCCTTGCAGACATTTCATGACCCAACTAGGGAACATCATCAGTGCTAGAAGGGAGTGGGGCTTGCGCAAAGGAGGAAGAGGAGGAGGACCATGCTTTCTGAGCCAGGTGGAATTCTTGCGGATGTTTCATAACCCAACTAGGTAATATCATCAGGACTAGAAAGGAGAAGGGTTTGCTCTCTGTTTATGTGCTAGTAGCTTGTAATCGGTGGAGTGTTCTTGGTAGTTCCTTGAATAGGATGTTGTTTACTGATTGATTGTTGGTCTAGTAGTAGGTAGGTAGGTAGGTAGGTAGGTAGGTAGGTAGGTAGATAGATAGATAGATAGATAGATAGATAGATAGATAGATAGATAGATAGATAGATAGATAGATAGATAGATAGCAAGAAGCTAAAAACACCAGCCTGAAGATGACGAATGTGACTTCGTCGAAACGTTGCCAAGACACTTCCAATTTTACGCGGGAGAAAACCCGAACAACCAAAGACCTATAGATAGATAGATAGATAGATAGATAGATAGATAGATAGATGACATAGGTAGATAGATGGCATAGGTAGATGATGTAGATAGGTAGACAGATGATATAGATAAGATAGATAGATAGATAGATAGATAGATAGATAGATAGATAGATAGATAGATAGACAGATAGATAGATAGATATAGATAGATAGATGATATAAATGAGATAGACAGACAGACAGACAGACAGATAACCAATAGAAGCAAATATATATAGCTCAGGATTGAACTGTGTAAAGAGAATAGATTAGAACTAGAACGGAACGGAACGGAACAGAATAGAATCTGGAAGGGACCTTGGAGGTTTTCTAGTCCAGCCCTCTGCTCAAGCAGGAGAACCTATACCATTTCAGATAAGTGACTGTCTAGTCTCTTCTTAAAAACTCCAGTGATGGAGCATCCACGATTTCTGAAGGCAATTTCTCTTCCACTGGTTAATTGTCCTCACTGTTAGGAAGTTTCTCCTTAATTCCAGGTTGTTTCTCTTTTTGATTAGTTTCCAACAGTTGTTTCTTGTTCTGCCCTCTGCTGCTTTGGAGAATAATTTGACCCCCTCTTCTTTGTGGCAGCCCCTCAAATACTAGAATACTGCTATCATGTCTCCCCTATTTCTTCTTTTCTTTAGACTAGCTATCCAAACCCAAGTCCTGCAGCTGTTCTTCGTAGGTTTTAGTCTCCAGGCCTATAATCATCTTAGTTGCTCTTCTCTGTACTTTTTCCAAAGTCTCAACATCTTTTTTGTAGTATGGTGTCCAAAATTGGTTGCAGTATTCCAGGTGTGGTCTTATTAGGATTTTATAAAGTGGTACTAATACTCCGCGTGATCTTGATTCTGTGCCTCTGTTTATACAACACAGGATTGCATTAACTTTTTTTGGCTGCTGCTGCACGCTGCTGGTCTTTTGGGCAAGACCATCATGAGCTTAAGAGCCTGTGGCTTGATTATCTTCAGGAGGATGCCAAAGGCGTGTGCTACTGCCGCAACTGACAGCCACGTTGAGTACCTCCTTCTGCAAACTTCATACGGGACCCATCACTGGACACCCCCAAAAGGTGCGTTACTCACCCTGTTGTCTGAAATAGCCCTGCAGTTTCTACTGGAGATGGAGCCAGTGACAGGTTCTTGGCTGGAGATCAGCCAATCAAGAAAGCCTGCTGGCTGGCGATTACGGATATTCATCTATGTGTTGGAAATGTAAAAAAGAAAAGGGCACCTTTTTTCATGTATGGTGGACATGTAGAGAAGCACAGTGCATTGGCGTATGGTCTGGGATTGGGCAATAGAAATGACTAGGCAAAACATTCAATACAAACCGGAGACATTATTATTAGGAATGCTAGAGAAAAATGTAAATAAAGAGGACACATATTTAATTATCCATGTGGTCACAGCAGCAAGGATACTATTTGCTCAAAAGTGGAAAGCAATGGAAGTACCAAGTGGGGAAGCACTAATAAAGAAAATTATGTATTGCGCAGAACTAGATAGGATAACTAAAAGATTAAAAAATCAGGAAGAAACAGAATTTTATCGAATATGGAATAAATTTTATAGATGGAGGGAAAAAAATGGAGGTCACAGTAAAGAGATAAACTGAGATAGAGACTAGAAATGTATATAGGTATATTATATGTAATTAATGTACAATATGGACTGAGATGTCAGTCATAGACGATTTACCATGTTCAATGTTTTTAATCCTTTTTTTTTTCTTTCTACTTAATAAAAAAAAAATTTTTTTTAAAAAAGAAAGCCTGCTGGCTGGAGAGTTCTGGGAATTGAAGTCCACCTATCTTAAAGTCGCCCAGGGTTGAAAAACACTGAGCTACGTTTCTGGCATCAGCTCTGGATCCACTCAACTCTCTTGAACTTTAATCATTTATTAGATTTTATTTCCCCTTTACTATATATTTTATAGGTAGCTCAAGGGGACAAACATACCTAATACTCCTTCCTCTCCTGTTTACCCTACAGCAGGGGTCTTCAAACCTGGCCCTTTTATGATGCTGGCTGAGGAATTCTGGGAATTGAAGTCCACAAGTCATAAAAGCGCCACGTTTGAAGACCCCTGCCCTACAGCCACAACCTTGGGAGGTGAGTTGGACTGAGGAATTGGCCCAAAGTCCCTCAGCTGCCTAACATAGCTAAGGCAGGACTAGAACTCTCCATCTCCTAGTCAGTAATTGGCCCCCAAATCACCCAGGTGTCTTTCCTGCCAAAGGAAACTCACCGGCTCCTAGTGATTGGCCCAATGCCACCTAGCATATCAAGAAAGCATGCTGACTGGAGAATTCTGGGAGTTGAAGTCCACCCATCTTGCCATATTTGGACAACACTGCTCTAGAATCTCACAGGGGCAGAGAGGGGCTGCCCTGTTTCAAAACCCCTGCTTTGTCTTCTCTCCTTAGGCCATGTGGACCCAGGGGAAGATGACCTGCAGACAGCCCTGCGAGAGACGCAGGAAGAGGCCGGCCTGGCCTCCACCCAGTTCAGCATCCTGGAAGGTTTTAAGAAGGAACTGAATTACGTGGTCAGAGGCAAACCCAAAACGGTGGTCTACTGGCTGGCTGAGTTGAAGGACCGGGACACGGAGATCAAGCTTTCTTCAGAGCATCAAGGCTTTCGCTGGCTGAGCCTTAGCGAGGCCTGCAGACTTGCAGAATATGAGGACATGCAAGGCACCCTCAGAGAGGCTGATCACTTTCTCTCTTCCATAGAATAAAAGCTAGCCTGGGATGCAGGAATGTTTTAGCAGATGTTGCACTGCTGGTTTTATTTTTACTCTTGCAGCCGTGTTTCTCAACTTTGGTCACTTTGAGGTGGGTGGACTTCAACTCCCAGAATTCTGAGCTTGCTTGTCTTCTTGCAGACGTTTCATTACCCAACTAGGTAACCTCATCAGTGCTAGCGGGGTTGGAGTTTTCTCCCAGTTTATGCAGGGCAAGCCACTGCTCACAAAACAGGAGCAAAATCCCACAGTCACTATCACTGATGATGTTACCAGATTGGGTAATGAAATGTCTGCAAGAAAACAACCAAGCTCAGAGTGTACCAAGAACTCTCAGTCTCCTCCTCCTCCTCCTCCTCCTCCCTGCAAGCCACCCTCTCTTCTAGCACTAATGATGTTACCTAGCTGGGCAATGAAATGTCTGCAAGAAAGCAACCAGGCTCAGAGAGCACCAAGGACTCCACAGTCCTCCTCCTCCTCCTCCTCTTCCTCCTCTTCCTCCTCCTCCCCGCAAGCCACACTCTTCTAGCACTAATGATGTTACCTAGCTGGGCAATGAAATGTCTGCAAGAAAGCAGCCAGGCTCAAAGAGCACCAAGGACCCCACAGTCGTCTCCTCCCCCTCCTCTTCCTCCTCCTCCCTGCAAGCCACACTCTCTTCTAGCACTAATGATGTTACCTAGCTGGGCAATGAAATGTCTGCAAGAAAGCAGTCAGGCTCAGAGAGCACCAAGGACCGACCCTACAGTCCTCCTCTCCACAAACCCCACTCCTTTCTAGGACTGATGATGTTACATCGTTGGGTCATGAAACCTCTGCAAGGAAAAAAAAAAACAAGCTCGGAGTGCACCAAGAACCCCCACTCCACATTCTGGGACTTAGTGCATACTTCCGGAGGGTGCCATGTTGAGGAAGGCTAACGCAGAAACAGTCTGTCTGGATTCATCCAAAAAGCCCATACAGATCAAGTTGGATCTTTGTTGTCTCCCCTTGCTAGGTCTTAGTTAGTTGGGTCCTAAGCAGAAGATCACTCGAAGGACTTGATCCTAATGAGAGAAGCTCCAGTCTTAGATGGAGTTAATCACAGGAGATTCCACCCCATCTCTCTTTCTGAGACTCCTCCGGGCAACTTAGCCTGGGAAGGCTTTTGGAATGAATCCAGCAAGACTACTCTACTGTGCTCTAGAGCTGTGTTTCTCAACCTTGACAATTTTAAGGCGTGTGGACTTCAACTCCCAGAATTCCACAGCCAGCAATGCTGGCTGTGGAATTCTGGGAGTTGAAGTCCACATGCCTTAAAATTGTCAAGGTTGAGAAACACTGCTCTAGAGGGTTCAATTTATTGAAAGAGTCAAATCTGCAGGATTACAATAGCATGATCTGTGATAGGGTGCCTCCTTCTGAGAAATTGGACTTGACTTTAAACACGCTTTTTATTTTATTCTGACACGGATTTAAAACAAAGCATCCTCTTGATCAACACTTTACAATGGAAAACCAAAAAGAAAAAGGGAACGCTTTTGTTTTATACAGACAGTCCTCGACTTATGACCACAATTGAGCCCCAAGTTTCTGTTATTAAGTGAGACATTTGTTAAGTGGATGTTGTCCCGTTTTACGACCTTTCTTGCCATAGTTGCTAAGTGAATCCCTGCCCGATGTTAACTTAAGTCACCTGGTTGTTCAGTGGGTCTGGCTTCCCCCATTGTCTTTGCTGGTCAGGAGGTCGCAAAAGGCGATCACATGACCTTACGACACAGCCGTGGACATAAGTATGAACCAGTTGCCAAGCATCTGAATTTTGATCACCTGATCATGGGAATACTACAAAAATCGTTAACTCTGAAAAATAGTCTTTTTTCAACGCTGTTGTAATTTTGGTCGCTAAATGAACTGTTGTAAGTCGAGGACTACCTGTACGCAGTTCTGGAACTTGGTCTAAACCAGGGGTAGGCAACCTTGGCTCTTTTATGACTCGTGGACTTCAACTCCCAGAATTCCTGAGCCAGCATGGCTCAGCTTGGACACCTCTCCCTTTCCCCTCAGCGTGGCTGGCTCAGGAATTCTGGGAGTTGAAGTCCACGAGTCATAAAAGAGCCAAGGCTGCCTACCCGTGGACTAGACCTACCAGTTTCTGATAATCTACTCCTGTCAGGCTTAATAGACTAGGCCAGGGGTAGGCAACCTGGGCTCTTTTATGACTCGTGGACTTCAACTCCCAGAATTCCTGAGCCAGCCATGCTGAGGGGAAAGGGAGAGGTTTCCAAGCTGAGCCATGCTGGCTCAGGAATTCTGGGAGTTGAAGCCCATCAGTCATAAAAGAGCCAAGGTTGTCTACCCCTGGTATAAGGTCTCCTGTTCTAAGCGGTGAGCCTCCTAGGCCAGGGGTAGGCAACCTTGGCTCTTTTATGACTCGTGGACTTCAACTCCCAGAATTCCTGAACCAGCAGGGCTTAGCTTGGAAACCTTTCTCTTTCCTCTCAGTGTGTCTGGCTTAGGAATTCTGGGAGTTGAAGTCCACAAGTCCTAAAAGAGCCAAGGTTGCCTACCCCTGGTCTAAACACTATACCAGTGTTTCTCAACCTTGGCTACTTTAAGTCAGGACTTCAACTCCTAGAATTCCCCAGCGTGGCTGGCTGGGGAATTCTGGGAGTTGAAGTCAACACCTCTTAAATTTGGCAAGGATGAAAAACACTGCTGACTTATACTTTAAACTTGGGCTTTAAAAAGCCCATCATTGTTAGTCAGCTCAGTAGCTATGCTTTTAGAAATAAACTGCATTTTGTCCTAGGAAAAGTTTCTGAAGCGCCTTCAAGCATAAAGTCTCCAAGCTCTGAACAATTATTGTGGGTTCAGGTGTGCCAAGTGTAGACCAGGCAAATTACTAACTTTTCTCTGCATTCACACAAGGGCAATCACACACGGCTAGCATGACCTTATTGCTTAATGAATGTGGTTGTCAGTATGTTAACAAGAAGTGGATATCCATCCAACAAGCAAGCAAGTTAAATATCTCTCTGCCAATAAAAGCTAACCTCTTCAAGGTATGCCTGGGGATTCTGTAGTAGCTTGTCCAAAGAGTTTCCTTGTCAATAATGCGGAAGATGCTGGACCTCATTCTCTGAAATGCTTTTGCAACCTAGTCCTGAGCATAACAGAATAACAGAGCTGGAAGGGACCTTAGAGGTCTTCTAGTCCAACCCCCTGCTCAAGCAGGAGACCCTATATCATCTCAGACAAATGGCTGTCCGGTCTCTTCTTAAAAACCTCCAGTGTTGGAGCACCCACAACTTCTGTTGTTCCATTAATTAATTGTTCTCATTGTCAACAAGTTTCTCCTTAGTTCTAGGTTGCTTCTCTCCTTGATTCGTTCCCATCTGTTGCTTCTTGTCCTGCCCTCAGGTGCTTTGGGGAATAGCTTGACCCCCCCCTCTTCTTTGAAGGGATGGCTGTACTTAGAATCACAGAGCTGGAAGGGACCTTGGAGGTCTTCTAGTCCAATCTCCTGCTCAGGCAAGAAACACTATACCAGTGATGGCGAACCTTTTAGAGACTGAGTGCCCAAACTGCAACCCAAAACCCACTTATGCATCGTCGGGTGCCAGGTGGGTGTGGCCCATTGAGTGGGTGTGGCTAATTGGGTGGGCATGGCTGCAGTGGTAACGGCAGACTGGGTGGGACTAAAAAGGTCAATCAATTCCAATTTTGCAGGAACTTTTTTTTTCCCCGCGAGAAGTTGAAATTGACTGATTGAACCTTTTTTTTTTTTTTTTGCACATGGCGGCGGAGGCCTAAAGCGAAAACCCAGCTGAAGGCCTTATAAAACCCAGCTGAAGGCCTAGGACTGGAGCGACGGTGCGCGTGCCCACAGAGGGGGCTCTGAGTGCCGCCTCTGGCACCCGTGCCATAGGTTCGCCACCACTGCACTATACCGTTTCAGACAAATGGCTGTCCAATCTCTTCTTAAAAACCTGCAGGGACGAAGCACCCACAAATTCTGAAAGGAAGCTGTTGTACTGCTTAATTGTTCTCACTGTCAGGAAATTTCTCCTTAATTCCAGGTTGCATCACTCCTTGATTAGTTTCCATCAGTTATTCCTTGTCTGGCCTTCAGGTGCTTTGGAGAATAGCTTGACTCCCTCTTCTTTGTGACAACCTCTCAAATACTGGAAGGCTGCTATCATATGTCACCCCCACGTCCTCCTTTTCATTAAACTAGACACATCCAATTCCAGCAACCGTTCTTTATATGTTTTAGAAGTCCGAATGGTGTCTCACTCAAAAATTAGACCCAAGTCTGCCCTCGTTTGGTCATCAACGTACAATAGCTACAAGGCATGTGTGAAGGCCATTTCAGCTTCCTTGCTTTCTTTTTAGTGAGAGTATTAGTCTACATCAGGGGTCTTCAAACTTGGCCCTTTTATGACTTGTGGACTTCAACTCCCAGAATTCCTCAGCCAGGCATGCTGGCTGAGGAATTCTGGGAGTTGAAGTCCACAAGTCATAAAAGGGCCAAGTTTGAAGACCCCTTGGTCTACATCATAATCCGCAGGAGAACAGCTATAGAAGTGTGAGCAAAAGAGCTCTGCTAAGAAAAACAGGATTTCAAGAGATTCAGTCAGGAGAAGATGGAGTAGGTCAGCTAGTAGGAATGGTCAAAGAGCGAGGTGGTGGTCCCGTCTTTCCATTCGATCAAGATCTCACCATGCTTGAGCGAAGGAGAAGGTGAGGCAGGGATGATGCGCATCTTGGAGGTGGGGCTGACCGTTCCTGGTGAAGGCTGGTGTTCCTCACAGCTCATCTGCCGGCTCTTCAAAGCTAACAGCTTCTTCTTCCTACAGCCACCGAAGCAGACCCTCTTGAGTCACCCAGAGTGGGGTTATGGTGGCCATATAAACATCCCATAAATAAAGAATGAGAATTCCTCCCAACCCCACACGGCCCTAGCCTAGCACTTACTTTTTGGATTGGATATTGAACGTCAGGATGATTATCCCCAGGATGAAGGCCAGAGGACACAGAACGAGCAGGGTTGTTCTCCAGCTGAGACCTACAGAAGGGAACATCACAAGCACCTTCGCACCAAGAGTAACAGTTGGAAGTCTTCTAGTCCATCCCCCTACTCAAGCAGGAGACCTTATACCATTTCAGAGAAATGGCTGTCCAATCTCCCCTTAAAACCCTCCAGTGATGGAGCACTCACAACATCTGGAAGCAAGATGTTCCACTGATTAATTGCTCTAATTGTTGGGAAAATTCTCCCCTGCTCAAGCAGATAATGGAATCTGTGGGTAACCTTGGGGGACAGAGTAGTTATCTAAGCAACACTCAGAGAATAACAGGACAACAGAACAACAGAGTTGGAAGGTCTTCTAGTCCAACCCCCTGCTCAAGCAGGAAGCCATACTACTGATTGTTTTCATCACCAAAAATATTTCTCCTTAGTTCTAGGTTGGTTCTCTCCTTGATTAGTTTCCACTCATTGCTTCTTGTTCTGCATGAAGGTCCTTTGGAGAATAGCTTGACTCCCTCTTCTTTGTGGCAGCCCCTCAAATATTGGAACACTGCTATCATGTCTGGCTCAGGAATTCTGGGAGTTGAAGTCCATGAGTCATAAAAGAACCAAGGTTGCCTATCCCTGGACTACTCATACCCAGTTCCAGCAACCGTTCTTCATATGTTTTAGCCTCCAACCCCTAATCACTTTTGATACTCTTCTCTGCACTCTTTCTAGAGTCTCAGCATCCTTTCTTTGCTAGCCATTGTTCTTCATCGTTAGGACATTTTTAGTTTCCCCAACAATGTTCACTCTCTTTTTGGTTCATCGGATGCTACCAAGGACCAGCAGGGTTTGGTACCTATTTGCTCATCTCATAATGACCACTCCTGTCCACCAGCTGGATGATGGAAAACAGAAATAACATGTGCCAACCTACAGCCCCACATTTTCCCCTCTGAAGACCCACAAAAGCTTCTGCTGGTCTGAGATCTCCTATGCAAAGTAGCATGATTTGTGAATTGTGGCTTAGCATGTGATAAGAACCCAGGCGCTTTTGTGTTGTTGTTGTTTTTTTATAAGCCAGAGTTAAAACAAAGGGTGGCATAATGTGATGTGGGAACGCAACCAGTTTCTGATTCAGTGAAAGATTTTTCCATATTTCTGTATCTCCAAAGAAATTGGTGTCAGATTGGCAGAGGATTCCAGACAGACTAAAAAAAAAAATCCTCTTCTTTGTCATGTCATAAAAGGATGACTTGTGGAACCTATTGCCACAGGATTTTAGGACTGTAAGCTTAGATGGCCTTCCAGAGGCTAAGATAAGAGCAGGAAGGATAAGATCTCTGTGGTTGGCTAGTTGTCCATATACTCAAGCAACATATCCAAGTCAGAAAACTCTTCCAACCCACCAAAGTGACCTAGAAAAGAGGGAAGTGTGCATGTGAAGCTTCCAGATAGACTTCTCTTGTACAGGGAAGTTCTCAAGAAGATCCCTATGAAAGTATTGGTTTTTCTTTAAAAAACCTTTTATGTCTGTAACCATCACAACGTCTCTCTTACTTTTAATATCCACTTCCTTACCTAGATTTGGGGGACCAGTAGCCTTCTCCTGGTGCTTTTGATGTGGAGGATATGTTTCTGGAGTGAAAAAGGAGAAGAAGACAGAATGGAACAAAGATCTCCTGAATGGAGAGCCAGAAAGAATCTCTGTTTACTGAGGCCAAACTGACACAACGCACCCCGATGAATCTACCATGTTGTTTGCTGGATTTCAATCTCCCTCACTGCGCATACCCTGCTAATGGGTCTTTACTGATCCTTAGCCCGGCTGTAGAAGATGCCAGCAAAATAAGATGGGTGTTCCTTTTGTCGAACAATGGAAGTACCTTAAGCATCTTTCTTGTATGCCATGTTCATTTTTTTTAGGGCAGGGGGTCTTTAAAACTCTAAGACTTGCCAGCCACGCCAAGTTTGGAGACCCATGTTTTAGAGGGATGAACATTTCAATGACTAATTCAGTGATGGTCCTGCTGTTGGTGGCTTTAAAAGAGGGCCACGCAGGCTTCAAGAAGACGTGGCAGCCACTTTTTCAGTATCCGTGGCTGAGATAGAGTTGTTGACATGACACCGGTGCAGATCAAGAAGGGGTGAGTTTGAGAACTTGCACTTCTGACTAAATTTTTGAACTCTTTCCCGGGACACCCCTTAACATCAAGGCTCAGCTAGTTTCTCATGGTCCTGGTGGCACCTCCATACTCACTGTCATCTGCTTCAAGGTGTCTGTTGTTGGACACTGGAAGTCTGCTGGTGACATAGGACTGGCTTTCCAAATGGATCATTAAGAATGTCGTGGCCTTCACAGGAGGGGTGTAGATCTCAAGGGAACCAACTGTTTTATCTGCAAAAAAAAAAAAAAAAGTGTTCTCAGAAGGTTCAGAAATTCTATCTTTTCTTCAGTGCATCCAAGACACAGAGAGAACAGAAGAGAATTCTCTGTTGGCCAAGTGTGGTTGGACATAAGGAGTTTGTTTCCAGAGCATAATAAGAGTTGCGGGGTCCTTGATGCTCTCTGAGCTTGGTTCTTTTCTGGCAGACATTTCATGACCCAACTAGGTAACATCATCAGTGCTAGAAGGGAGTGGGGATGGGGGGAGAGGAGGAGGAGGAGGACAACCGTGGGGTTCTTGGTGCTCTCCGAGCTTGGTTGTTTTCTGGCAGACATTTCATAACCCAACTAGGTAACATCATCAGTGCTAGAAGGAAGTGGGGATGGGGGGAGAGGAGGAGGAAGAGGACAACCGTGGGGTTCTTGGTGCTCTCCGAGCTTGGTTGTTTTCTGGCAGACATTTCATGACCCAACTAGGTAACATCATCAGTGCTAGAAGGGAGTGGGGATGGGGGGAGAGGAGGAGGAGGAGGAGGAGGAGGAGGAGGAGGAGGAGGAAGAGGAGGAGGAGGAGGAGGAGAAGGAGGAGACCTGTAGAGAAGCATCTCATATAAGGGACCCTAAAGTTAAGGGAGAGGGATGTGCAAGATTCTATTACTATAACCTTGCAAGAAAGGTAGTATTAGTACTCTTGGATTTGTTTTTTCTATCTGATCTACCTCAAAGAGCTGACACACCGCAAGTAGTACGGTACAGGTGGTCCCCAACTTATGACCACAATTGGAACTAGAATTTCTATTGCTAACTGAGCTTCTTGTTGAATGAATCACACCCAATTTTATAGCCTTCTTTGGGTCTCTATTATTAAGCGAATCATTGCATTTGTTAAGCTGATCCCGCGGTCATTAAAGGAATCAAGCTGCCCCCACTGACTTTACCTGTCGGAAAATTGCAAATAGTGACCTGGGGATTCTGCAACTGTCGTAACCGAGGAGCCCTGGTGGCGCAGTGGTTAGAATGCCGTATTGCAGGCTATAATTCTGCCGACTGCCAGCAGTTCGATCCTGACTAGCTCAAGGTTGACTCATTCTTTCATCTTTTTGAGGTTGGTAAAATGAGGACCCAGACTGTTGGGGACAACTGGCTGACTCTGTAAACCGCCTAGGCCAAGGGTCGGCAACCTTGGCTCTTTTATGACTCGTGGACTTCAACTCCCAGAATTCCTGAGCCAGCCATGCTGAGGGGAAAGGGAGAGGTTTCCAAGCTGAGCCATGCTGGCTCAGGAATTCTGGGTCAAAAAAGAGCCAAGGTTGCCTACCCCTGGCCTAGAGAGGTTTGTAAAGCACTGTCAAGTGGGATATAAGTCTAAGTGCTACTGCTATCTAGGATCCTAATATCTAATAGCCAACCAAGAGCTGTGGCAGCACAGTGGTTAGAATGCACTGCTGCAGGTTAATTCAGCTCACTGTTAGGAGTTCGATCCTGACCAGCTCAAGGTTGACTCAGCCTTCCCTTCTTCTGAGGTTGGTAAAATGAGGACCCAGATTGTTGGGGGCAAAATGCTGACTCTGTAAACTGCTTAGAGAGGGGCTGTAAAAGTGCTATGAGGCAGTATATAAGTCTAAATGCTATTGCTAGTGCTACATCTATACATCCACCCACCCACCTATCCATCCATCTTTCTATTATCTATCTGTCTGTCTGTCTGTCTGTCTACCTACCCACCTACCTACCTACCTACCTACCTACCTATCTACCTACCTACCTATAATCTCTCTCTCTGTATCTCTCTCTCTAATATCTCTCTCTCTCTACCTACCTACCTACCTACCTACCTGTAATCTCTCTCTCTCTCTCTCTCTCTCTCTCTCTCTCTCTCTCTCTCTGTGTGTGTCTGTCTGTCTGTCTGTCTGTCTGTCTGTCTATCATATGCAAAGCACTATGAAGCAGTATATAAAAGTGCTATTGCCAGATAGGGAAATTTGGAGAGAGGAGTTGCTCGGACATTACCCCTGAATTGTATCTGAAGAGGGATGAGAGGGAAGAAAGGAGAGGAGAGAGAAAAGAGTAAAGGAGGGGAGAAGGAAGTAGGAAGGTTGGAGGAGAAGAGGAGAAGTGGGGAGAAAGGGGAGGAGAGTGGTGAAGGAGAGGAGAGGAAGAAGAGGGAAGTAGGGAAGAGACGAAAGGGAGAAAGAAGGTAGAGAAGAAGGAGTGTGGATACAGTGAAAGGGGAAATGGGCGAGCAACACCAAAAGTCATGTGTATGTATTTATTTCATTTTATTAAAAGTATCTTATACATGAATGTAAAAAGAATGTATGTTAACATCTGATAAATATCACGGTATATGTATGGGGGAGAGTTTGGAAAAATAAAAAATATTTTTTTTAAAAAAGTGCTATTGCTATAAATCCATGCTAATTGCCAAATGTCCTAATTTTGACCACATGATAGTGGGGAACCTACAATAATCACAAGTGAAAGGACTCCATTTTAAGTCACTTGCTTCAGTGACATTGTAACCTCAAACGGTTGCTAAATGAATGTCATAAGTGGAGGACCATCTTTATTCTATGAAAACATCCATCTTTAGCTTACTTTCGGGTTCCCCCTCCAAGGTGTCCGAGGACGGCCCCCTTGGCTCGCCGATTCCCGCTGCTCTCGCCAGATCCGTGGCACAGACGATTGACCCGGTATCTGTCCTCCACTTGCTGAACCGGTCTTTCTCCCGGGAGAGGAAGGTGTGATGTCCTCCCAGCTTCGTGCTGAGATGAAGACCGTGTCCTTGTAAGGTCAGGTGGCCTTTCTTGCTGCAGGACCACCTCTGAAGTGACCCCTCCCCACACGGGTCCAGCTGGGCTACTGCCAGTTCTTCTGCGTTGGAGACAGCCAGGCATTCCCTCGTGTGTTGGTTGACCAGGGCCAAGGCAGCCCCATCCCAGCTCCACTGGTGCTGTGGGGAGTGTGCCTTGCAGTCGGACAGACCGACCCGCTCAGCTTTGTGAGGCGAGGCATGGATGCATTTCTGCAGACGGACATTTTGGATGAGGAAGCTGCGCCCTCCTCCGAGATCTGGGGTGAATAAAGAAAGCGTTATATTTTTCAGGGGATGGGAGCAGGAGAGGGGAGTCTCTTTGAGTAATGTTTTTAGTCACTAGGACAGTGGTTCTCAACCTTTTTAATGCCGCGACCCCCGACCGGTCGTAAATCGAGGACTATTCAACAGATCGTAAGTCGAGGACTACTCAACTGGTGCAGCACCGTTTGCAGAATGGGACTTTTGGCGGGCTCAGCAGGGCAGAGACAGCCTGGACAATTCCTATTGGCTTTTGAAAGCCAATAGAATTAGACTCTATTCAAGAGAGTCTATTCTATTGGCTTTCAAAAGCCAGTAGAATAAAAGGGAGTAGCACAGCTAAGGAAAAGCGGGAAAAAAATGGTGGACTATGTTGTTTGGCGACCCCTGTGAAATGGTCGTTCGACCCCAAATGGGGTCCCGACCCACAGGTTGAGAACCACTGCACTAGGAGTTTCTTTGATTAATGTAGCCAGTTTGGTCTAGTGCAGGGGTAGGCAACCTTGGCCCTTTTATGACTTGTGGACTTCAACTCCCAGAATTCCTGAGCCAGCCATGCTGAGGGAAATGGGAGAGGTTTCCAAGCTGAGCCATGCTGGCTCAGGAATTCTGGGAGTTGAAGTCCACGAGTCATAAAACAGCCAAGGTTGCCTACCCCTGGTCTAGTGGTTAAGGCAGCAGACCAGAAACTGGGAGATGGTGAATTTGAGTCCTGCCTTAGGCACAAAAGCCGGCTGGGTGACTTTGGGCGAATCACCAGAAGACAGTGAGTTCTAGTCCTGCCTTAGCTGTGAAAGCCAATTGGGTGACCTTGGGCCAATCGTAAGGAGACTGATTTCAGTTATTAACGTAACAATTTCAGTGATTCACTTAACAACTATGGCAAGGAAGGTCATAAAATGGGGCAAAACTCATTTAACAACTGTCTCCTTTTGCAAAAGAAATTTTGGGCTCAGTTGTGGTCGTAAATCGAGGTCTACCTTATAAATTTAAATTAAAAGCAAGCAATGTCTTCATTTCCCTCCACATTTTATCTCCAGTGACCTCACTTGTTTTACAGTGCTTGGAGAAATGGATCACACCAGTTCATTTATCACTGGCACAGAGAGGGCAGTGCCACCAATGATTAATGATCAACTCCAGTTCATTATCACCATTAATCTGTTTGCAGTTCTTAAATCATAAACGCTTTAGGTACCTCATGCCAGATGTGGAGAATACAGAATATGGAATGACAGAGTTGGAAGGGATATGGAATGACAGAGTTGGAAGGGACCTTGGAGGTCTTCTAGTCCAACCCCCTGCTTAAGCAGGAGACCTTATACCATTTCAGACAAATGGCTGTCCAATCTCTTCTTTAAAACCTCCAGTGATGGAACATCCACAACCACAGGAGGCAAACCATTCCACTGGTTAATTGTTCTAGGGAAATTCCTCCTTATTTCCAGGTTGCTTCTCTCCTTGAATAGTTTCCATTCATTGTTTCTTTTCCTGCCTTCAGGTGCTTTGGAGAATAGGTTGACCCCCCCTCTTCTTCTTTATGGCAGCCCCTCAAATATTGGAACACTGCTATCATATGTCACCCCTAGTCCTTCACTTCTTCTTTGTTCATTGTATGGTTTACCCTCCAGTCCCCTAATTTAGCTAAACTATTCCAGATTGTTGGAGGCAATAATTGGAAGTGTCTTGGCAACGTTTCGACGAAGTCTCATTCGTCATCTTCAGGCTGGTGTTTTCAGTTTCGTGCTTTACGCGGGAGAAAACCCGAACAACCAAAGACCTACATACAAATACCCGCGAAAACCTCAGAAAACCTTTATTCATGGAATGAATAAAGCGCGTTCACCAGGAGAGTTTAAAGTTAAAATACTTTAATTAAAGTATTTTACTATATTAAAAGGTTGCCAAGCTTTCGTTGGGAAAATATAATTCATTCCATTTATAATTATGCCCGGGAGTCGCATTTTCACCATCATTATGTGTACACACATTGCTTACTGGTGTACACCGCTTAGAGAGTGCTTGCACTTAAAGCGGTATATAAGTCTCATAAATAAATAAATAAATAAATAAATTTTTAACAATTCTGACTGGGTCTAATGGCCAGTCTAACCTTTCTCTTAGAGAGCTGGGGCTCTATCACAAAGATTTGATTCTCATAATTTTCTTGACAGGTAAGCCAGTTGGAGAATTTGATGTCTGTCAAGATTTCATGATTGTTTTGGATTTCAAATCAAGAGTCCCCCCCCCCTTCAGCTCTGCGGACTTCAAATTGCTCGTTTAGGATGTGCTTTTTCACAAGACTTTTCCCTGCCTTGGTTTCCTTGAATTCAAACAGCCTTTTCCTGCACACAGGAACTCACAAAGTCCTTTTGTTGCCAGGGGCAGCCAACCCACAACAAAAGACACAGAAGTTTCCCCCCCTCCCCGCACAAATAAAAACCAAAAGAGGGTCCCTCGAAAAGGAAGAAAAATAATTTCATTTGTGCTTAATCGGATTGATCAGCAGAATTAATAGAAAATCAATTAAAGAAGCAACAGTGGAATAACACACTTACCCTTCAGCCAAGAAAGGAGAATTATCCATGTTAAGCTTCCCGTAAAAAGGGCCATTGTTGCTTGCCAAAGAAAGTGTGTGTATTTGTGTGTGCGTGCATTGGTGTCTGTGTACTTGAGGGATGGGGGGGGGGGAAGCAGCCTTTGAAAAGGACAAATTGTACTACAGGGAGAAACTCTGTTGAGTTTCTTTTCATTCCCCAAACTGGCTGCACTTTAAGAAAAGATGCTAAAGAGCAAAATGCATCATTTAAGAAAAGAAAACATTTTTTTTTCTTGAATAAGAAGAAAAGCAAGGAGGGGGAGTTCCATCAGAGGAAGGGACCAGTGCAATGGGAGGCAGGGAGGGGTGGAATTGGGAAAGAAATGCCAAGTTTTTTTGGGGGGGAGGGGGGTGTCCTTGCTACTCTCTGAGCTTGGCTTTCTTGCAGACGTTTCATGACCCAATTAGGTAACATCATCAGTGCTAGAAGGGAGTGAGGTTTGCAGGGGGGAGTGGGGGAGGAGAAGGAGGAGGACTGTGGAGTGCTTGGTGCTCTCTGAGCTTGATGGTTTTCTGGCAGACGTTTCATTACCCAACTAGGTAACATCATCAGTTCTAGAAGGGAGAGAGATTTGCAAGGAGGAGGAGGAGGACGACGACGACTATGGGATCCTTGGTGCTCTCTGAGCTTGATGGTTTTCTGGCAGACGTTTCATTACCCAACTAGGTACCATCATCAGTTCTAGAAGGGAGAGAGATTTGCAAGGGGGAGGAGGAAGAGGAGGAGGACGAATGTTGGGTCCTTGGTGCTCTCTGATCTTGGTGTTTTTCTTGCAGATGTTTCCTTATCAAACCAGGTAACATGATCACCATATTCTAGAGCAGGGCTTTTCAACCAGTGGTACGGGTACCACCTGTAGTACATTGGCACCTGGCAGGTGGTACGTGACCATCTTAGAAAAGTGATAGCGGGGGAGGGGAATGAGCTGAACCGGTGGCAGTACCCCACAAGCCTGAGCGAGAGATGGCTGGAGCTGCAGGGCTGTCAGGGCTCAGCGGAAGCGCCAGGATCACTGCCACTTTCCAGATGATTGGTGCTTCTTCGGGGCTGTCAGGGCTCAGTGGAAGCGCCAGGATCAGCGCCAGGCTCCAGTTGGAGCTCTGCGCTGATCCTGGTGCTTCTGCAGAGCCCTGAAGAAGCACCAATCAGCTGGAAAGCAGCACTGATCCTGGCGCTTCTGCTGAGCCCAGAAGAAGCGCCGATCAGCTGGAATGTTGCAGCATCTCCAGGGTTTTGTGATTTACATTCAGATGTTTGGCAACTGATTCATATTTATGACGGTCACAGTATCCCAGGGTCATGTGAAGTGACCAAAACTTGCTGCAACCACCCAGCAGATGGGGGGGGAATAAAAACCAAACACCCCCCACCCCACCTTTGTTGCCAATCCTCAACAGAAATGCTACAACAATGAAAACTTCAGACAGGAGGAAGAGCGCCACTGGGTGGGCAGGCAGGTGCTCTATGCCTCGGTTGTGGCTTGGGGGGCAGTTTTTTCAGTGCCATTGTAACTTCGGACAGTCACTAAGCGAACTGTTGTAAGTCGAGGACTACCTGTACTTTATCACTTTTTTCCTTTTTTTTATTTTTAGTCATCAAGTTTGTGACACCTTGCTAGGCGACGGTGGATACTGCCATATCCTAAAAGTGGCCCAATGGGTGAAAAGGTTGAAAAGCCCTGGTCTAGAGCAGTGTTTCTCAACTGTAGTGACTTTAAGAAATATGGCCGGCTGAGGAATTCTGGGAGTTGAAATCCACACCTCCTGGAGTTGCTAAACGTGACAAACACTGCCAGATTTCACCAGCAGAGACCTCCGCAATCTCACCGTGGGATTCTGCGCCCCGGTGGCTTTGCATGCAATTTATATTGAGAGCTACTTCTGCATTCAACAACCCCCCCCCCCGCCTCTGCCAGGACTCTCTCTCTTTAAAATGTCTTCCCCCTTTCTCTCTCTCCCCTCCCCACCAGTTATTTCAAAGGCCCAGCTATCCTGGCACATCTTCAGCTGGGAAACACAATTGCATAACCCTCCTTGATCAGCTGAGCTGGACAGAGCAGCGGGCAAGAGGACACTGACTTTGGCCAGAGAAGAGGGGGAGGGGAGAACGGCAAAGAACCCCCCCCCGTCCAAGAATCAGGATCCATAAATTAGGTAACAACATCTGCATTCTGGTGTGTTTGTGTTCTCGCTGTAGAAGGCAAAGCTAAGCATTTTGGTATAAGGGTATTCAAAAGCTTCTCCCTCAGGGCTACCATTGAGCCAACGGTACTTTTTTTTTTTTTAAAGAATAATTTTATTAACGTCGCTGATGTATAAAATACAAATAAAAATAACGGGGAAAGGGCAGAAGGGAAAAGGGAGAGAAAGAGATAATAATAATAATAATAATAATAATAATAATAATAATAATAATAACAACAACAACAACAACTATATAATATATAGTCATATATACTATGACTATTGGTACTACTTATAGTAGTACCAATAGTCATAGGCTCCTTGGGTGCAATCCCAAAACAACTGGAGCACCACTTGAACACCACTGGCATTGACAATTTCGCTATTAGTCAATTGCAAAAGGCGGCCTTACTAGGAACTGCTTCCATCCTGCGACGATATCTGTAATACCATCAAGCATCCATATCTGCCTATCCCAGGTCTTGGGTAAGGACTCGATAGGTAGGCAAAATGCCAAATCCAGTCTGAACATCTGGCTGACTGTGCGATGATCCATAACAACAACAACAACATGGGAAGACAAAGCACTACATGGCCAATACATTAAAAAAATAGCTGGGAAAGCAGATAATAACAAGACCTGGCAATGGCTAAGAGCTGGAAATGGCTAAGAGAGGAAAATTCTTATGGCCCAAGACCAATTCGGACAAATGCACAAGACCAAGCCTTAAGGACAAATGCATATAAAGTCAAAATTGAGAAGACAGCAACAGACAGTAAGTGCCGCCTATGCAAAGAAGCTGAAGAAACAGTGGACCACTTGGTAAGCTGTTGCAAGAAGATTGCACAGACTGACTACAAGCAGCGGCATGACAAAGTAGCAACAATGGTGCATTGGAAGATCTGCAAAAAATATCATTTGCCTGTAAGCAAAAACTGGTGGGATCATAAAATAGAGAAAGTCATAGAAAATGATAAAATTAAACTGCTCTGGGACTTCAGAATTCAAACAGACAAGCACCTGCAACATAACACCCCAGACTTAACAATTGTCGATAAGAAAGACAAAAAAGTCTGGATAGTGGATGTGGCAGTGCCTGGAGACAGCAGAATAGAGAGAAAGAACTGGAGAAGATAACAAAATACAAAGACCTACAAATAGAAATAGAAAGACTGTGGCAAAAGCAAGCAAGGGTAGTACCAATAGTCATAGGCTCCTTGGGTGCAATCCCAAAACAACTGGAGCACCACTTGAACACCATTGGCATTGACAAATTCGCTATTAGTCAATTGCAAAAGGCGGCCTTACTAGGAACTGCTTCCATCCTGCGACGATACCTGTAATACCATCAAACATCCACATCTGCCTATCCCAGGTCCTGGGTAAGGACTGATAGGTAGACAAAATGCCAAATCCAATCTGAACATCTGGCTGACTGTGCGATGATCCATAATAATAATAAAGTTGGAAGGGACCTTGGAGGTCATCTAGTCCACCCTATACCATTTCAGACAAATGGCTGTCCAGTCTCTTCTTAAAAACTTCCAGTGTTGGAGCATTCACCGCTTCTGGAGGCAGGTTGTTCCACTGGTTAATTGTTCTAACGGTCAGGAAGTTTCTCCTTAGTTCCAGGTTGCTTCTCTCCTTGGTTAGTTTCCATTCGTTGCTTCTTCTCCTGCCTTCAGGGGCTTTGGAGAATAGCTTGACTCCCTCTTCTTTGTGGCAGCCCCTGAGATATTGGAACACTGTTATCCTGTCCCCCCTCGTCCTTCTCTTCATTAAACTAGACATACCCAATTCCAGCAGCCGTTCCTTATATGCTTTAGCCTCCAGTCCCCTAATCATCTTTGTTGCTCTTCTCTTTCTAGAGTCTCAACATCTTTTTTACTTACTGAGGTTGCAATGACCCAGGGTCACGTGATGCCCTTTTGTGACCTGACAAGCCAAGTCAATGGGGAAGCGAGATTCACTTAACAATCGGGTGACTAACTTAACAACTCTACTGATTCACTTAACTGTGGCAAGAAAGATCGTATAATGAGGCAAAACTCATTTCACATATATCTCTCTTAAAAAAAGAAATTTGGGGCTCAATTGTAGTCGTAAGTCGAGGACTATCTGTAGAATAAAACAAAAATATTGCAGCCTCCACTTTTTACCTGTACGGGCTGAATGTGGATTAGCCACTCCTATAACAATAAATTTACCTAATCCGCAAAACCCAAAGTTTTGTTTTTCATTTCATTTCAAGGGCAAAATCCAGATTGAGCCATTGGTTCTAGGGAAATGAAAACCCAGCCCTTCCGTCGTCAAGGGAAAGGAGAACAGATGGAGAAGGAGCAAGAACTCAGCCAGATGCCTCCAGCCGCCTCACCGTTTTGTTTTGTGGTGTGCGCCTTACTCCTAATGGGATTATTTCTAATAGTGGTAGCACTTTGGTGCCCCTATGCCATTGTTTTCCAGAAGACAATGAAGGTTGAAAAGCTGGAGTTAGAAAAGGATGGGTTCACCATCAAGAACCAGGTTGGAGACATGATCTTCAGGTTGACCTTTCAATCTGGGGCCCTTGACCTGGAATCCTGCTTCCAGGAGAAGGACATGTTAACTTGCACCAGGACAGAGAAAAGAAAGATTAATTTCACTATCAGGGCAATTAAACCAAAGAGGACTGTGATCTGCTACTCCATCACCTGGGAAGAGTTTTTAACAGACATGGTGGTGGACCACAAAATGTTCTGGGGAGATGCCCACTGGCACGGAGGCTATGAGATGAGTGTCCAGCATTGGCCAATCAAGTTGCCAGGATACCAGGAACCCATGCCTTATGTGAACAGCGATGTGTATTCTTTTCGGAACAGCTTCGGAGGTGTCCTGGAGAGATACTGGTTGTCCTCCAAAGCAGTAGCTGTCAAGATCAATGACTCGGTTCCCTTCCACCTTGGATTCAATGCCACGGAACTATCTCTTGTTTTCCAAGCCAGGTTCACAGATTCTCCATTTGGTTCTTTGCGGGAGAATCAAGCTTTTCCAAGGTTATGTTACTGTGTCTGCACAGCTCCAGACATGACTTCCACCCATAGATACATGTCACAGAATTATTTCAAGAAACCTTTGAAAGTCCCTTCCGAACAAATGTTCAGGTTTCCAATCTGGTCCACCTGGGCCCTTTACAAAAAGAGATCGATCAAAAGAAAGTTCAGGAATTCGCCGAAATGATCCTGAAGCACGGCTTCAAAGCCAGCCATATTGAAATTGACGACATGTACACACAGAATTACGGTGACTTTGACTTCAACGTCTTGAAGTTTCCTCGCGCGGCAGAAATGTTTGAAAAGCTTAAAAAGGACGGATTTAATGTTACCGTCTGGATCCACCCGTTTGTCCACGAGAAGTCATCAAACTTTAAGGTAGGAATCGAGAAACAATTTTTTGTCACGCAACGAAATGAGAGATCCCCTGCCATGGTGAAGTGGTGGAATGGGATTGGCGCCATATTGGATTTCACCAACCCTTCGGTCAGAGATTGGTTTCATGCCCACTTAAAGGAACTTTGCTTAAAATACGGCATATCCTCGTTCAAGTTCGATGCCGGGGAGACGTGCTATCTTCCCAAAGAGTTCCAACCCTTTCCAGATCCCACCACCTGGTCCAGGTATTATGCAGAAATGGCCAGCCCTTTTCACAAGTTGGCAGAAGTTCGCGTGGGTTACCAGACCCAACACATCCCATGTTTCGTTCGTATAATTGACCGGGATTCAATTTGGGGATATGAGCTTGGGTTAAAATCCATAATTCCCACAGTTCTAAGTATTGGCCTTCTGGGATACCCTTTCATCCTACCAGATATGATTGGTGGAAATTTTGTTTCAAATAAAACCGACGGGGCTGAGCAAATTCCGGACCGGGAACTGTACCTCCGTTGGCTGGAGTTGTCCGCTTTCATGCCGTCCATGCAGTTCTCCATCCCGCCTTGGCTCTATGATAAGGAGGTCATCGAAATTGCCCTGAAGTTCACCAAGCTTCACGAATCCTTGGTGGCCCCTCTGCTGCTGGAACTGGCGGGGGAGATCACGACCACGGGGGATCCCATCATACGGCCCATATGGTGGATCTCTCCTGGGGACGAGTCTGCTCACAAGATCGATTCTCAGTTTCTCATTGGAGACATCTTGATGGTGGCTCCTGTCTTAGAGATGGGGAAACAGGAACGAGACATCTATATCCTGGCGGGCAAATGGCGGAGTTACAAAGGAGAGCTGTTTGAGAAGACTCCCACCTTGATCACGGACTACCCCGTGGATCTGGATGAGGTGGCTTATTTCTTTTGGGTTCCTTAATAGTCCCAGGCCAAAATAGATTGAAATTCTCTTGAAATTCTCTTAGAATCATAGAAGGGGAAGACGGCATATCATTCAGTCTTCAGATGATGTGGACTTAACTCAGAATGTTTATTTTTAGAATTATTTTTCGCTCACAATCATTTTTCTTAACACATGGCAAATGCACTTTTTGTGTGTCTCTTCATTCTGCTGAACCTTCATAGCTGACATTACAACCTTACAATCTCAGCTGTTCACGATGGGGAAGAATTGTTATCTTAGCACAGCAGATGGGGCAATCAAGACCAGGGTGACTAATCAATGAATAGGCAACAAGGAAAGAAGGACAAATGAATGTCATGAGACCTTGATCTCAACTTCTTCTCAGGAATATTTTGGATTTTTTTTCCCAGGGAGGCATTAGGTCACTAGGTAACATCATCAGTGCTAGAAGAGAGTGCCAATTGCTCTCTGTTTATGTAAATGGCTTGCTTCTTGTCTTACAGACATTTCATGACCCAACTTGGTAACATCATCAGTCCTTGAAGGGAGAGGGCTGTGGGGGGGAGGGAAGGAGGAGGAGGAGAAGGAGAAGGAAAAGGAGGTCTGTGAGGTTTTTGATGCTCGCTGACCCTAGTTGTATTCTTGAAGACATTTCATTAGCCAACTAGGTCAAAGGTCCTCAACCTTTTGGGCACTGGGAACCGGTTCCATGGAGAGAGTTTTTTTCCGCGGACCAGAGGGTGGGTGGTTTTGTGTGCTGCCTGCATCTCGCAGATGGGGCTTTGCTTGTTTGTGCGAACCGGTTGCTGGCATGCCCCGGTCCATGGACCGGGGGTTGGGTAAGATGCTGCTGCTACCTGAACTAGGTAACATCATCAACAGCAGAAGGAGGACTGTGGGGTCATTGGTGGTTTCTGAGCTTCATTGTTTTCTTGAGATATTTCATCACATAATATCAATTGAGGTGCCATCATATAGACCAGGGGTAGGCAACCTTGGCTCTTTTATGACTCGTGGACTTCAACTCCCAGAATTCCTGAGCCAGCCATGCTGAGGGGAAAAGGAGAGGTTTCCAAGCTGAGCCAGGCTGGCTCAGGAATTCTGGGAGTTGAAGTCCATAAAAGAGTCCAGGTTGCCTAGCCCTGAAAGATGAAAAAGAAGACTTTTTGATGGTGACGATGCCCAAAGTTTGAACCATTATTTTACAATATTTCAGGCACCAGCTCAAAACAATTATATTACTTTAATTGATAATTATTGCACCACTAGTTTCTATTGTTTATGATGGTTAACTTTATTAGGATTTTCATTTTTACATATGCACCTTCGCCATATCCATTTGAATGGAAGCCAAATCTCAATTTAGAAAAATGGCATACATATAATACATTTGAAACATCCCCAAAAAGAGATGTTTTGGGACATATATTTCTAGAGGCAGGTGTGTGTGTGTTTATTCCAGACCTCTGAATTTTTTTTACTTTCCATAAGAACATAGAAGTGAATGTGGAATTACATTTGTGGTTCAAAGAACAGATTGAACACAAAAGAAAAATGTGAAGAGAGCCAGCATTTGTGTTTTCCCATCTGGAAATCTGGTTTCCGACTGTACATTGTATTAAAAATATTAACTAATATTTAATTGAGGGATTATTCTCTTAGGAACCATCAACTAGGGCACATTGCCTTCCAGTCTTCTAAAATGGGTCTGTTTGGCTGTTCAACCATTGGTAAAATTTTGGGGGAAAATGGAATATAATGCTTAGGCTGTGTTCACCCAACATTCAAGGTATGCCTTTATGTGTTTGAGGTCAACATGAGGTCTGAAGCAGCCCATCGGTGAGACTTTATTTATTGGTTTGTCACAACAAATGGTGCGAACACTGCCACTGTGTTTTATTATTTGGTCCAAATAAAGATTGTCAACTTACAACTGATCACTTAGCAAAATAATAGAGCAGGAAACCGTATGCCATTTCAGACAAATGGTTGTCCAGTCTCTTCTTAAAAACCTCCATTGATGTAGCACCCACAACTTCTACAGGCAAGCTGTTCCACTGGTTAATTAACAGAATAAGAGTTGGAAGGGACCTTGGAGGTCTTCTAGTCCAACCCTGAGAGGAGACCTTATATCATTCTGGACAAATGGTTGTCCAATCTCTTCTTAAAAGCCTCCAGTGATGAAGCACCTACAACTTCTAGAGGCAAATTGTTCTCACTGTCAGGAAATTCCTCCTCAGTTCTAGATTGAATCTCTCCTTGATTAGTTTCCATCCATTGCTCCTTGTCTGGCCTTCAAGTGCTATTGAAATAGGTTGACCCCTTCTTCTTTGTGGTAACCCCTCAAATATTGGAAGACTGTTATCGTGCTTCTCCTAGACTTTCTTTTCATTAAACTAAAATATATCCAATTCCTGTGTTCTTTGTATATTTTATCCTCCAGTCCTCTCATCATCTTTGTTGCTCTTCTCTGCACTCTTTTTAGCATCTCAACATCTTTTTTACATTGTGGTGACCAAAACTGGATGCAGTATTCCAAGTGTGGCCTTACCAAGGCCTTGTAAAGTGGTATTAACACTTCACGTGATCTTGATTCTATCCCTCTGTTAATGCAGCCTAGCACTGTGTTGGTTTTTTTGGCAGCTGCAGCACACTGCTGGCTCATATTTAAGTGATTGTCCACTAGAACTCTGAGATCCCTCTCACAGTTATTACTATTGAGCAAGGTACCATTTATACCAGGCATGTCAAATTGCCAGCCCGCGGGCCGGATGCGTCATCCTAAAAGCGCGCCCACCCCATTGCTGACAATGGAGAAAAAGCTCCGACACGTCGCACGACGTCACGTGACACCGCGAGTTTGACATGCCTGATCTATACTGTACCTGTACATTTGATTTTTCTTCCCTAAGTGTTAAACTTTACTTTTCTCTATATTGAATTTCATTTTGTTAGATAGTGCCCAGTGTTCAAGTTTGTCAAGATCCTTCTGTATCTTAAGCCTGTCATCTGGAGTGTTGTCTATTTCTGCCAGCTTAGTGTCATCTGCAAATTTGATGAGTTCCCGATCTATTCCCTCATCCAAATCATTGATGAAGATGTTGAAGAGTACTGGGCCTAAAACAGAGCCTTGGGATACCCCACTGCAGACTTCCCTACATGAAGATGAAGTTCCATTGAGGATTATCTGTCGAGCGCGATTGGTTAGCCAGTTACAAATCCATCTGCTGGTGATGCTGTCCATCCCACATTTTTCTACCTTATCAAGAAGTAGGCTATGGTCTACTTTGTCGAATTCATTTTGTGAGGTTAGTCCAAATTTCTGGAAAGGGACAAGTTGGGGAAAATGCATTTCATAGCTTACAAACTGATCCCCTTCAGTCCAAATTAGACAACACTTGACAACCTATGATAGTTTCACCACTCACGTTGATTAACAAGGATATGGGGAAGTTGGAGATGTTTAATACTAAAGAAAGGAGATTTATATGGCACACTTTGCCATATATCAAAAACATTTTGGAAGCAGCAGAACGCAGCTGCTGAGATCTGCAAGTAGGAACTGCACACTGCCCAGAGGCTAGCATACAAGGACAAATTATGCACTTTAAAAATCACTTGGAGGTGTGGGAAATACTTCCAATGTAATCTAGTGGATCCCCTGCATGGATTGCCCCTTTGACTATGTAGGACAAATGGGGAGGAAGCTAACCACCAGACAGCAAGAACATGACTGAGTAGTTAGATGAGGAGACCCAAACTCATTGGTAGCCTCACATTGTAATGAACAAAGACACACATTTAATTTCGCAGCTACTAAGATTGTTGGATGAGCAGGTACAAAAACAGCCAGGGATATGATGCAAGCCTGGGAAACGGGCCCCTTGTCAGTCAACAGGAATGCTGAATTACCACCAGCCTATCAAATACTTAGGAGCCGAAGGCTTGGCAGCCCAAGGAAATGACAGCCAATTGCCAGCCATCAATGCACCAATCAGCCAATAGGAAGGCACCTCATAAACACGACTCACGGAACAGCCCAAAGCACGAATTTCAGGAGAGAGAAATTCCCCAAGGATGGGATCCGGCATGAATCCAAAAGCTATTTGCCTTCATTCGAGTGGAGATTTACTTCTTTCCTAAAGTCATCATTTCAAGTTTTTTTTTTCCCAGTTCCAAAATGAGTCAGGCTAGGTGGCATTAAAACCTTATTATTTATTAAACTTCAGATCCACCTGATAACACAAATGTTCTCTGGACAGTTCATAAAACTTCCCCATTCACCATTGACACGAATGAATGACTCAAAGGGTTTTTTTTTAATTTTATGACCAAGAAGGAAAACATAATCCCTTTCCACTTTTTCCCCTCCATGATCCGTAACTGTACGAACCCCCCCCCTCTCTCCTACCCCAGTTAAATTGAATCAAATACTTTATTGGGCCAACTGGGATTAGACCCACAAGAAATTTCACGGAAACTAAAATGTCATTTTTCCCATCTCTCAATTCAGTATCTCCAGATTCTGCTTGGCTCTCGTCCTTCACCTCAGATTGCCAAAATGTTCTACTTTTGTTTTGAAAGTCCTAAATCTGCACAATTGTTAAGAAGGGCAGATCCCTGGATGTGGGCAAGATGACTGCAGGACATCGTAGGTAGTCCTCGGCTTACAACAGTTCATTTAGTGACCACTCAAAGTTACGACAGTGCTGAAAAAAATGACTTATGACGGCTTTCCACACTTATGACCATTGCAGCATCCCCATGATCAGGTGATCAAAATTTGGATGCATGGCAACTGATTCATTTTACGACTGTTGTAGTGTTGCGGGGTTATGTGATAACCTTTTGTGACTTTCTGACAAGCAAAATCAAGGAGGAAGGCAGATTTACTTAACAACCGTGTTCCTAAATTAACAACTGCAGTGATTCAGTTACAGTAGTGGCCAAAATTGTGGAAACCTTTTGGGAAAAGTGTACAGTAGAAATGCCACCTTTGGTTAAGTTTCCACCCATTTTCTAATTTCTTTATAGCTGTAGCCTTGTTCACTTAATAACACTATTTTACATTGCTTTCTGGGCAAGCAGTCAACTCTTTGCACCATGACTTTAATTTTATTACGTTTTACAAGCTCACTAAATGAAAGAACACAAAAAACTGCGAACCAACTTGATAGCCATCACATAACACACTGACTAATGTCTCTCAGCTTCAATTCATGACATCAAGAACTGAATCCTACTGTGATCTGATTGGCTCATGGCCAAAACAAAATGACACCTGATTGACTCTCAAAACACTCATGCTCATTGGCTACAATCGGATGAAGGAAAGCTACCTGATACCAACCTAAGAAAGTTGTGCTTCCTTTTTCTGGTTATTCGGCTCTAACTTTTCATAGAATACAGTACAGATAATTGAACAAACTTTGTTGCATCACATTCTTGATTAAATTATCTTTCCATTGATATATAATTTTATGTTACTACTCCCCCCCCAAAAAAGTGGTATTATTAGCCATCAAACCACAAAAACACACTTTTCCCAAAAGGTTTCCACAATTTTGGCCACTACTGTAACAATGGTAGTCAGGAAGGCTGTAAAATGGGGCAAAACTCACTTAACACATGTCTTGCTTAGCAACATAAATTTTGGGCTCAATTTTGGTCGTAAGTCAAGGACTGTCTGTAATCTTCTCAGACTCCTTGCTGCCATTAAGGTATATTTTGGCCTTCGGGAATTTAATTACAGTACCTTCTGGAGCAATATTTCTCAACCTTGACAATTTTAAGGCATGTGGACTTCAACTCTCAGAATTCCACAGCCAGCAATGCTGGCTGTGGAATTCTGGGAGTTGAAGTCCACATGCCTTAAAATTGTCAAGGTTGAGGAACACTGTTCTGGAGGAATGAAATGTGAGGGGAAGATTGTCAAGACATCTGAGCTCAAGGAGATATGAAAAGAGTAACTTGCCTTCGTTTTTCCTAGGGTGGCATGGTTACTGCAGAACTACAAGTAGGTCAATGGGAAGTTAAATCCCTTCCTGAATTCAGAAAGACATAATCAGAGGAGGCATCTTGCCAAGTTTAATCAAAACTTTAATAGTATCTGGAGTATACTAAATTACATTTGTCTTCCAGAAAAAGAACTCATCATTCTCCATTTTTGGTACAAGAATTGATTTGTTCTACTGATAGCAGAGAATATTTGCAGCTCAGGGTTAGACCGTGGAGTCCTGGGTGCTCTCTGAGCTTGGTGGTTTTCTTGCAGACGTTTCATGACCCAACTAGGTAGCATTATCAGTGCATGGAAGGAGTGGGGTTTTCAGAGAGGGGGAGGAGGAGGAGGAGGAGGAGGAGGAGGAGGAGGAGGAGGACGACGACGACGACGACGACGACGACTATGGGGTCCTTGGTGCTTTCTGAGCTTAAATTGTTTTCTTGCAGATGTTTCATGACCCAACTGGGTAACATCATCAGTGCTAGAAGGGACGGGGAGGAGGAGGAGGAGGTGGAGAGGAGGAGGAGGAGGAGGAGGAGGAGGAGGAGGAGGAGGAGGAGGAGGAGGAGGAGGAGAAGTATGGGGTCCTTGGTGCTCTCGGAGGTTGGTGGTTTTCTTGCAGACGTTTCACGACCCAACTAGGTATCTTTATCAGTGCCGGAAGGGAGTGGAATTCATTCTCTGTTTACATACTTGCCTTGTCAGTGTTGATGGGAGTTTGTTGTTGGTTCCTTGATTAGGCTGTTGGTTACTGTTTGATTGTTTGTCTGAGTTGATACTTGATAGTTGATAGTTCTTTGATTGGGATATTACTTCTTGATTGTTGGCCTAGTATTATTCTCGGTGTTATTCTCTCTTTGTGTAGGAGTTGGGGAGTTGTGTGTTTGGTCTTTATGTTTTTTCTTTAGCTTTTTCATTATCTCTTTTGAATGATGTGTAGATGTGGCTTATCTCTGTGTGCCTGTGGATCCACAGACAAACAACGTAACAGTGAACGACAGCCTAAGGAAGGAACCACCAAGAACAAAACAACACTCCCACCAACACTGACAGGGCAAGCCACCTGTATATAAACAGAAATCAACCCCCTCCCTCCTAGCACTGATGAGGTTACCTAGTTGGGTGATGAAACATCTGCAAGAAAACAACCAAGCTCAGAGAGCACTGTCCTCCTCCATCACCCACTCCTTCTGGCACTGTTGATGCTACCTAGCTGGGTAACGAGACGTCTGCAAGAAAACAGCCAAGTTCAACCCAAAAGAGCTACAAATATTCTCTTCTAAATTTGAACTTACCAAATTCTGTGGGTGAAATTCTAACCGTATTGTGCAAGGATGAATTTCTATGGGTTAATCACCTGGATAAGAAATTAGCTAGCAGAGGGAGGGACAAACCAAACAAATCTCTCCCCAACAGGTAGCCTTCCAGATGTTTTGCGGCTACAAGTCCCGGAATTCCACACCGCCAACTGAAGCAATCTCTAAACCAGGGTTCGGCAACCTTGGCTCTTTTATGACTCGTGGACTTCAACTCCCAGAATTCCTGAGCCAGCCACGCTGAGGGAAACGGGAGAGGTTTCCAAGCTGAGCCATGCTGGCTCAGGAATTCTGAGAGTTGAAGTCCATGAGTCATAAAAGAGCCAAGATTGCCTACCCCTGCTCTAAATCTTTGAGGTGCAAAACTGAAAAATATTAGGCTAATCCACAGCCTTTCCATTTTTCCCAAAGCCCAGAGCCAAGGAACCAGCCCAGGCCAGCAACCAAATCTACGTTGCTAGTTCATTCTTTGGATACCAGCCTCATCTGAAAATAAGATATATCTCTGTATTTCTATAAATACATCCCTGTATAAATTCAATTTATTCCCTTTAGGAGAACAAAGCTCATTTCAAATAATAGCTTATGGCATTATAACATTTAAGGCTAGGTTGTGCAACAGCCAAGGAGTCCACAGGGAGGGATTTGAAAAGTCAAGTTGCTAGTCCTGATTGTTTGAAGCCCAGTTCCTTTTTTACACGTACAGGTCGTCCTTGACTTACTTTGTTTAGAGACCGCTCGAAGTTACAACAGCACTGAAAAAAGTGGCTTATGGCCATTTTCACACTTACGATGTTACAGCATCCCCAGGCTCCTGGGGTTGTGATCCCCTTTTGGGATCTTCTGACGAGTAAAGCCAATGGGGAAGCCGGATTCACTGAACAACAGTGTTACTCCCATTAATAACTTGTTATTCACTTAACAACTGTGGCAGGTAAGGTCATAAAATGGGACAAGACTCATTTAACTGTCTCGCCTAACAACGGAAAATTTGGGTCCAATTGCAGTCATAAGTCAAGGACTACCTGCTTGTACGTGTGACACGTATAAAAATGAGGGGGGAGGATTGATTGTGTATTTGTGACCACCCTCCTGATTTTTTTTTTTTTAACCTCTCCCTCCTGCAGACAGACTCGGTTGGAGCAACATTAGATGCCTTGCCAATTTAAAAACAACACAGTTCATCCTGGTTGAGCCGACATTTGAACACAGCTTGCGAAGCTTCCTTTCACTGCTCTTTGAAACAGATTGAGAGCAAATTCTCATCAGCTTAAAGTAAAATCCCTCCCCTTTTTGCCAGCTCAAGAAGTTAAACCATCCAGAAACACTAGAAGGTGAAAGGATTGATAAATCACTGGAGGATTTTGGCATTACAAGTCCCACCTCTGAAAAAAAAAACACCGGAAGACAACCATTTTAGTGCAAACACACACAGTTCAGAGACAAATAGGGCCTTTTGCTTCCAGGTGCAAAGCTTGTGACAATACAGGCAGTCCTCAACATACAACAATTCATTTAGCGACTGATCGAAGTTGTAACAGCACTGAAAAAAGTGATTGGTGACCGTTTTTCACGTTTAGGACCGTTGTAGCAGCCCCACGGTCATTTGATCAAAATTTAGATGCTTCACAACAAACGGCTATCGTGTCCCAGGGTCACGTGATCATCTTTTGAGACCTTCTGCAAATCAAACTTAATGGTGAAGCTGAATTCATTTAACAACGGTTACTAATTTAACCATGGCAGTGATTCACTTAACAACCATGGCAGGAAAGGTTGTAAACTGGGGCAAAACTCACTTAACAACTGTCTCACTTAATAACAGAAGTTCGGGGCTTGGTTGTAGTCGTGAGTGGAGGACTGCCTATATTCATCTTTTTTTTGATCACACGTGCATCTGTCTCAATTCGAAGAATCAACACACAACCGTGTCTGATTTTCCCTCTTGACCCTCTGATTAGAATTATTTTGTGTTAGGATTATCAGAATAAGGCAAGGTGATGTTTGTGAACTTCAAAAGCTAGATGTATCCACAGAGGCAGCTTAGGAGACCCAGACAAAGTAAGCCACCTCATCCAGATCCACGGGGTAGTCCGTGATCAAGGTGGGAGTCTTCTCAAATAGCTCTCCTTTGTAACTCCGCCATTTGCCCGCCGGGATATAGATGTCTCGTTCCTGTTTCCCCATCTCCAAGACGGGAGCCACCATCAAGGTGTCTCCAATGAGAAACTGAGAATCGATCTTGTGAGCAGACTCGTCCCCAGGAGAGATCCACCATATGGGCCGTATGATGGGATCCCCCGTGGTCGTGATCTCCCCGGCTAGTTCCAGCAGCAGAGGGGCCACCAAGGACTCGTGAAGCTTGGTGAACTTCAGGGCAATTTCGATGACCTCCTTATCGTAGAGCCAAGGCGGGATGGAGAACTGCATGGACGGCATGAAAGCGGACAACTCCAGCCAACGGAGGTACAGTTCCCGGTCCGGAATTTGCACAGCCCCCTCCGTTTTGTTGGGGAAAAAATTCCCTCCAATCATGTCAGCAGATATAAATGGGTACCCCAACATGCTGATGGTCAGGACGGTGGGGATCAAGGATTTCAGGCCAAGTTCATAGCCCCACACGGAATCCCGGTCAATGATCCTGAAAAAGCAGGAGATATTCTGCGATTGATACCCCACTCTGACCTCAGCCAGTTCATAAAATGGAATGGCCATTTCCGTGTAGCGCCTGGACCAGACACTGGGATCTGACAACGGTCGGAAGGTGCTAAACTGTTTGGGAAGATAGCTGGTCTCCCCGGCATCAAATTTGAAGGACGAGATGCCGTATTTGTTGCGGAGTTGTCTCAGCTGGCTCTGGAACCAATCTCGGGCTGCAGGGTTGGTGAAATCCAAGATGGCGCCAATGCCGTTCCACCATTCCACCATGGCTGGCAGCCGTCCTGTGGGTTCCTTGATGAACAGCTGTTTCTCTATCCCCACCCCAAAATTTGAGGAGTTATAATTTATGAACGGGTGGGTCCAGAGGGTGATCTGAAAGCCTTCCTCTTTGAGCTTCTTAAAGGTTTCAGTCACGTTGGGGAACTTGGCCGCGTCAAAGTCGAAGTCGCCGTACGCTTGGGTGTAGGTGTCATCGATCTCAATGTGGCTGCAGTTGAACTTGTACTTCTTGATGTTTTCCGCAAAACGCAAGAGTTTCTCCTGGTCGATGTCATTTTTGTACAAGGCCCAGGTGGACCAGATGGGGTACCTGAAGGCGTTTCTTGAAGGTATCTTGGAGGGCTTGTAGAAGTACTTCCGCACCATGTATTTGTGGATGGAGGTGACGTCGGAACCTATGCAGACCCGGTAACTCAGCTCAGGAAAAGGCTGCTGACCCAATGGAGGTTTGTAAGGAGAGTCTTTATACCTGGCTTGGAAGACAAGAGAGGGTTCCGTGGCATTGAAGCCAAGGTGGAAGGGCACCGAATCGTTGATCTTGATGGCTGCAGCTTTGGAGGACAACCAATACCTTTCTAAAATGCCTCCAAAACTGTTCCTAAAAGAATAGACATCACTGGTCACAAAAGGCATGGGTTCTTGGTATCCGGGCAGCTTGATCGGCCAATGCTGGACACTCATCTCACAGCCCCCATACCAGAGGGCATCTCCCCAGAACATTTTATGATCCACCACTGTGTCTGCCACAAACTCTTCCCAACGCACCCGGTAGCAGATCACAGTGTCCTTCGGGGTGACAATCTTGATGAAGAAGTTGACTTTCCCTTTGTCGGACCGTGTGCAGGTTAAATTGGCCCCCTCCCTGGAGCAGGACTCAAGGTCCAGAAGCCCCGATTGGAAGGCCACCTTGAAGACCAGCTCGCCGTTCTGGTTCTTGATGGTGAATCCGTCCTGCCGCAAATCCATCTCCGCTGTCTTGAGCCTCTCTGCCTTCCGGAGGGAAGCCACGTAGTAGCACCATGCCACCACGGCGGCAATGAACAAAATAAGGCCCACCACGATGGCGGTAATCATGGGCTTCAGCTCCTTGGCCGGCTTCTGCTTCACCGGGGTGAAGTTCTCAGGCAGGAAGGTATACATTGTCCCCTCTTATGTCGGATTGCTTCCCAAGGCAGTGCCTGTCTCTGATTTTGGGTGCAAAGTTGGAAACATAGGTGCTGGGTGATGATTCACCTTCACCTGGTTCTTTAAGAGCGGCTGGCCAGCTCATGCACTTCCTTCAACCAAGGACACTGAACAGATCTCCATCATCTGCCAAAAAAGAGGGAAAGAAAAAAAGCTGAAAAAAGTTGAACAAAGGTCAGCTAGATATTCTCTTAATAGCCCACGTCATCTTCTAAGACATCAAGAAACGATGATGTATAATGGCTGAAGCAATGTTTGATAAAACTAGGAGGACCTAAAAGTGACCTGGAGACAAACTACGTTCTTTCTCACAACAAAACCAACCCCCCTTGGGGTCAATTGTAAAGGTGAAAAATTGAAGGCAAGGAGCACTATGTGTGTCTCCTTGAACATTTGGAGGAAAACTGGATATAAACCAGTTAGAACAGTGGTTCTCAACCTGTGGGTCGGGACCCGATTTGGGGTCGAACGACCATTTCACGGGGGTCGCCAAACAACGCAGTCCGCCATTCCCCCCCCTTTTCCTTAGCTGTGCTACTCCCTTTTATTCTATTGGCTTTTGAAAGCCAATAGAATAGACTCTCTTGAATAGAGAATTCTATCCAGGCTCCAGGCTGTCTCTGCCCTGCTGAGCCCGCCAAAAGTCCCATTCTGCAAACGGTGCTGCAAGTTGTCTGCAGCGAAGGCGAGCTGTCTGGAAGTTTCCACCCCTCCCTGCTGAGCCACCATAGCAGTCATGCCCTCCACCCGAACCCCACAGCATCATCTGCGCACGACGGAGTGCAAGAGTGGAGTCTTCTCCCTGCTGTCTGGCTGCCATGTCCTTGGCTGTGCTACTCCGCGTGGGCCGTGCCCAGGGGTGACTCTCCTCCGGGGAGGCTGCTGGTGAGGAGGGGGCTGCAGGGGGAGGCGGGGCTGGGACAACGGCGCGTGTGCTCACAGAGAGGGCTCTGAGTGCCCCCTCTGGCACGCATGCCATAGGTTCGCCACCACTGTTATAGGGTCTCCTGCTTGAGCAGGGAATTGGACTAGAACAGGGGTTCCCAAGCTTGGGCCACAGCCCACTAGTGGGCCGCGAGAGGTTTGCAACCAGGCCACAGAAATGGCTAGCTATCATGCACACACGTGCATGCATCCTCACTTGTGCGAGCAGGAGACGAGCGTGTGTGTGCTCCATTTAAGTGAAAAGCAGGCATGCATGCACACCACTCGCGCAAATGGAGTGTGCACACATGCGCGTACTTGCCGGCCACTGGCATGGAACTATCCCCTCCCCACCTCGCTGGTCCGCAAAGCCAGAAACATTGGGGATCTCTGGACTAGAAGACCTCCAGAGACCCTTCCAATTCTGTTATTCTGTTAAATCTACCTAGCGAAAGAAGTTAACCAGGTTAAGTTAAAAACCAGCATTGGCCCAATCTGGGAAGGTTGGTTAGCTTCTCTGAAATGATTTGTTTGCTTGGTGACTTTTTCATTGAAATGGTTCAGGTGGCTTGATTCCTGAAGTCGTTCCAATAGATGTTCTCAAGAATGTCTTTCTCGTTATTAAGCAAAAATGTCGCATGGTGGGTTGGTCCAGCTACAACTCTATCAACACTTGATCCTGTATTTCTTAACTTTGGCCAGTTGAACATGGGTGGATTTTAGCTCCCAGAATTCCCTAGCCAGCCATGTTGGGAGTCCAACTCTTCAATTCTGGGAGTTGAACTTCAGATATCTTCCAGTGTCCAAAGTTGAGAAACACTGCTCTAGATCAGGGGTCCCCAACCTGTGGGCCACATGAGTGGCTGGCTGGTGTGCGTGTGTGCATACACACACACAGTCCCACTCACACGAATGTCACCATGAATGTTGTGGGTGTTTGCAGCCCCACTTGTGCAAGTATCACCGTGAGCATCGTACGTGTTTGCAACACCATGCGCGAGTGCTCACAGCCCCACTCAAGCAACAGGTGTTTGGGCACACATATGCACGTGCATATACATTCACACCCCCCATACAAAATCATCCCTTCTTTTTCCCCTCCCCCTGCTCAAGGCTGCCAACCCGAAAAGTTTGGGGAATTCTGCTCTAAATGGAAGGATTCAGTTGGCAGTCACCTGAATGAGAGAACCCATTCCTATTTCATTTCTATTTATCCCCTCTGATCTAAAAACAAACCTCACCTTTCCCTGGGTTCTGCCATACTCCCAAGGGGGAGGGGGGATGTGCCTGCGGGTTCACTACAGTTCACTTCCTCTATTCACTACAGTGTAACAAGTTGCTTCCTGCACTGTATCTCTCTCTGAACTTTCTTCTCCCTAACCTGTCAGCTAGGAAAAATGGAGGGGGGGGAGAAAGAAATACAACCTCCGGAGTCTGGCTTATCTCTCCGTTCTCAAAAAAAGGTGCGAAGAGCCGCTTGAACATCTTGCTGCAACCAGAGCCGGACCAATGTTATCTCCCCTTTCCCACGATGGACTTAACGCCTGGGTATTGGCCGGTTCTGAACCGTCCAGATGAACTGTGGGGTGGGGGTTGCTTAGGGACACTTTAAAATATCGATCTGTAAGGGAATCCCTCAAATCCTGTCTATTATGCCTGCTATCAACTACTCTTAATAAAAGTTCCTGTTGGAAGAAATTGTTTCCAAGAGTTCTGCTTTCTTAAGATGTGGGGTTGAAGTGGGTCCTTACAGAGAGTACAGATAGTCCTCAACCTACGACCATATCTGAGCCCAAAATTGCTATGCAAGATAATTGTGAGTTTTGCTCCATTTTGTGACCTTTCTTGCCACCGTTATTAAGTGAATCACTTCAGTTGTTAAGTTAGTTTCACGGTTGTTAAGTGGATCTGGCTTCCCCATTGATTTTGCTTGTCAGACGGTCACAATATGTGATTGTGTGACCCTGGGACACCTAACAACGGTCTGTAACAGATATTTTGTGCTTAATTGTGGTCGTAAGTCGAGGACCTACTTAACAATTGTGTAAAATAGTTATGATTGTCAAAATATAGGAAGGCTGGGTTTTTTGAATAACACCAAAGAGAACAGTTTGCACAAACTTCAACGGCCCAGGATCTTATAGCAAAAGCTATAATTGTTGATCTCAGCGTCTTCAAGTCACTAGGGATCAGAAATTTGCCAATCACAGATTCCTTCTATAATTGGAAGAATGTCTGACCCCAGCAAGCTTCAAGTTTCTGCCAGAATCGGGGGACCCTCCCTGTATGACGTCACAGCCAAATGTCACCAGCCAGACAGCTCAGTTGTCTGTGCTACACAACACAGAGGCTTCTCCTGGCACGATGTTGCTTCTCACATTCTTGCAGCTGTTGCTTCGAACAGCAGCGGCAGCAGCTGCCAAGTTTGGGGTGCTAATTCCATTCCACTAAGGCTGAATATTTAACTTTTCCACTTGGCTGATGTCTCTCCTTTGGCCAGACACCAAGCTGAATACAGAAATGGATTCTTGAATCATCAAGTCCTTGAAACAAGTGCTAACTCTTCGGATGCCTTCACCTAACACCCTTCACCAGCTCTGGAGAAAACTTAAAAGAGTTTATATTTATTCAACTTGGTTGCAGTCACTGTGGGAAGAATTTAAGCACTTATATCACTGTGTCAGAAATACTGTATAGGACAACATAGGTTAACTCACCCAGGTCTCCAACTAAGTTACTGATTAGCAGCCTCTGACATCCTTTAAAATTACAGCACACTTAAAAGCCCAACTCAAGACTGAATTAAACACCTATTTCAAATTGTAAACACATACAAGCAAACACACCACATTCAATTAACACAATGTAAACACAATTATAATGCTTAGGGTTCAAACAAAGAGACTCAATCCACATCACACGATTTAATCAACTTTGTGTCCGGGTCAACACACACACACATACTCAAGCCCACACACCAAGGACCAGTTCCTCTATAAAACAGCCCTTTTATATCCCATTTTCTAAAACTTCTTTGCTTTGGGGAATAAATAAATCTCCTTTCCTCACAGAGGTTCCAGATTTCATTTTGATTTATTGTTGCGCAATCCCAACTTGAGTTGAAACCCCAAATTATTCTTCTGACCTCACCTTGGCTAGAATGTGTATAGTGCTGTCTTCCAAAGAACAGTTTACACGCAGGGGTTCTCAACCTTGGCAACTTTAAGACTTGTGGACTTCAACTCCCAGAATTCCTCAGCCAGCTTTTGCTGGCTGAGGAATTCTGGGAGTTGAAGTCCACAAGTCTTAAAGTTGCCAAGGTTGAGAACCCCTGGTTTACAGGTAATCCTTGACTTACAACCACTTGTTTAGCGATCACCATCACAATATTATGGAAAAAAGTGTCTTACAACATGTCCTCATCCTTACAACCGTCAGGGTGACATGCTCAGAATTTGGAATTTTAGAATGTGGTAGGTACTTATGACTGTTGCCCTGTCCCTGGATCATGTGATCACCTTTGTACCTTCTCAGCCAGCTTCCAACCAAGCAGAGTCAATGGGGGAAGCTGGACTCACTTAACAACCGTGTGATTCACTTAACAACCCAGGTCGTGAAATTGGGTGCAACTCATTTAATAACTGCCTGGTTTAGCAACAGAAATCCTGAACATTTTACTATGTTTTATCTTCTTATAAATCACCAAATTAGGTGCCAAACAAATTTGATTAAGCCAATAACGATGGTAATCATCATAATTTCAGCCCAAGACCATAATATAGCTCACAGTTTTCAACCTCAGCAATTTAAAAGGGGGTGATTTTGCTTGCTGGGAAATTGTGGGAATTGAAACACACCCATCTTAAAACAAGCTGGCTTGGGAATTCTGGGAATTGAAGCCCATCCATCTTAAAAGTTGCTGAAACTGAGAAACACTGCTTTACATTAAACCCAACCGGTGAAGACAAACAGGTCTTTACATTCTTCACAAGTCCTGCCAATATGGACTAAATAAAGCCGTTCGTCTCTTTAATTTTGCAGCTTTTGGGCTGCTTCCAAAGAATTAGGATGGCATTAGAAGAGATCAGACACCATGAAAGGACAGATGTTGCCAACTAAATGCTTGGAAGCCAAGCACTATTAACATAGCCTGTATTGATGGTGAAGAAAAGCACTGGGTGATTGTTCTAAAGGTGTCACCTTTGAAAAACTGCAATTAACTGTGATCTCATCAATTAATAGAATAACAGAGTAACAGAGTTGGAAGGCACCTTGGAGGTCTTCTAGTCCAACCCCTGTTCAAGCAGGGAACCCTGTAAAATTTCAGACAAATGGCTGTCCAGTCTCTTCTTAAAAACCTCCAGTGATGGATCACCCACAGCTTCTAGAGGCAAGCTGCTCCACTGGTTAATCGTCCTCACTGTCAGGAAGTTTCTCCTTAGTTCTAGGTTGTTTCTCTCCTTGGTTAGCTTGCATCTGTTACCTCCTTGTCTTGCCTTCTTCAGGTGCTTTGGAGAATAGGTCGACCCCCTCTTCTTTGGGGCAGGTAGTCTAGAATGCACGAATGTGCAGGCAAGAGAAGCGAATAGGACAGAGGAATTCAATGGGGCGGCTCCAAAGGCAAAGGAGAAGGCATTAGGAAGCCACGCCTTGGCTGCATAATAAAAGGGAAGGTGTGGGATTGCCGGTTGCCAAAGGCAACCATTAGTGTTGAGGATTGAGTTTCTGTGAACTGTGTTTGTTTGCCTTGGACATTGACTCAGGTCTGTGAGAATAAAAGGGGATTGTTTTTTTCCTGCAGCTCCAGCCTGCTTGTTGGAAGAGGGGTGACTCGCGTAGGCTGGGACAGAACAGATGCTATTGCTGAAGAGCTGTGCAGGAGCTCAGACGAAACTCGAAAAGTGGTAACTGACACAATGTCAGAAGTCATTGACAACAAATTGTGTTCCTTGGAAAAATCCAGCTGCTTCTGCTTATTAGTCTCGTAATTTCTGGCCATGAGTTCCTCTGACTCCCCAAGTCAAATATTGAGAAATGCATGCTGGAGTTATTAATCCAGGTAGTCCTTGAGTTACAACCGCAACTGAGCCAAAAATTTATATTGCTAAGTGAGACATTGGTTAAGTGAGGCTTGCCTCCATTTTACAACTTTTTCTTGCTACGTTTGTTAAGTGAGTTGCTGTAGTTATTAAGTGAGTAACACGGTTGTTAAGTGACTCTGGTTTCTCCATTGACTTTGCTGGTCAGAAGGTCGCAAAAGGAGGATCACAAGTTCCCAGAATACTGAGACCGTCATAAAGACGAATCAGTTGCTAAGTGTCCAAATTTTGATCACGTGACCACGGGGGAGGCTGCAACAGTTGTGTGAAAAATGGTTGCAAATAACATAAGATAACCTTTATTGTCATTTTTTTTTTACTCTGGGCACAACGGCACACATCAAAAATGAAATTTAGTTGCCCGCTCTCAAAGTGAAACACATACATGACACACACCTAAACATACTATGTACAACATATGTATAGACCCACATCCCTACATATACATAACAAATAAATATTAAATACTGTCCATCTTGGATATATAACGGAAGGAGGAAGCTGGAGAGTTCACAAGGTTAACGCTGTATGGAATGAAACTATGGCTGAATCTGGATGTTCTGCTATGGATACCACGAAGCCCCCTCCTCCCAGGCAAGGAAAACAGGTTGTGAAGAGGATGTTTAGTGTCCCAGATAATCTTGCGGACCCTGCTCAAGCAACGCTTCTGTGCCATGTCCTGGATGGGAGGGAGGGAGCTGCCAATGATCTTTTCTGCCGTCCTCACCACTCTCTGCACCGCCTTCCTGTCTGAAGTAGGGATGCTTCCAAACCAGACTGTGATGCTGTATGACAGGATGTTCTCGATCGTCCCCCTGTGGAAAGTGGTCAGGACAGGGGAAGGAAGATGTGCTTTTCTCAGGCGAAGCAGAAAATGCAGGTGCTGCTGTGCCGCTTCACCAGTGTCTCACTGTTGAGCGACCAAGCCAGCCTGCTCATTAGCTGCACACCCAGGAATTTGATGCTGGTAACCATCTCCTTTTTTTCAGTGACGTAACTTTGGGTGGCCACTGAATGAACCGTTGTAAGTCAAGGACTGCCTGTATATTAAGTCTCCTGATTTGACATTCAGGCTCTTTCCAAATTCTTAATCACAAGTTTGGCAACAACCACTGACTGACTGACAGACCAAAGCACAAGGTCACCCCTCAGCTTGTGGCGCTCACGAAAAGAAGAATTCAAATGGCCCCACTCCGATTGTCATTGTGACTTTTTAAAAAAATCTATATTTATTATATTTGATCAAAGGAAATAAAATACAAAGTAGAAAAAAACCCCAGAAAAAACATACATCCAACAGTAACGACAAAAAAGGGAAAAAAAATTGATGTACAAAAAAGGAAAAAAAAATAGGACCTAAATATCAAATAAGCCCAACATTAAATATAGAAAAAAAAGTCCACTCTGGCTGGATGCTAAAAGCAGAATAAAGAGGGGGGGGGACCTGATAAATTCTCCTCCCTTTACATAATGGCTTTGCAAATAGTTGTAAATTTTCTCATTTATCAAGAAAAATGCACTATATAAACAAATATTTCAGATGTGCAGGTCTCTAACTAATAATCGAATTAACCCAATATCTAATATACATAAAAAGTGAAAGAATTTTTTTTAAAAAATACAAACAACGAGTTAGCCCAAATAGTCCTTGACTTACGATCTTAGCTGAGTCCAAAATTTCTGTAGCAGTTTTGGAAAATCTGGGCTCAGTTGTGGTCATAAATCAAGGACTACCCATATCCGGTGCATTTTCACAGAGGCTGCGCAACTGACTGGAAACACAGAAAAAATTTCCCTTTTCCAGCATAACTGGGTTGCCTCCGACGTGCCCGGGCGCCAGGAAGCAGAGCCAAGCTACAAGGAAGGGCAGGTGAAGGTCTAGCTTTGCTCCTGTTTCAGAGAAAAGGGTGCCAGGCCAGGAAAATCTCTGGAGACAGGGAAGAAACAAAGTCAGAGTCACAAAATAGCATGGGAACTCTAAATTCTTGCAAGCAAATTAATTTGGGCTTCCGGGAAAAGGTGCATTTCCCATTCAGGTTACGCTTGCAGGCTCTGCTGCAATCCTAACGTCCTGAAAAAATCTCCTTTTTCCCCCTTTTAAAAGTTGTATTTGATGGAGGGTTGGAGTAGGAAAGGACCGGAAGAAAAGAGGAACATCTTGTAAGTGAATACAGCCTGTGACAACGGGTCTTCCAGCAGCCCTTGGCTCCCATTTGCAGGGAGGATGCCAAAGTCCTGACCAGAGTCCCAAAAAGAGAGAGAGATGGAAGACAGGAGTGTGTGTGTGTGTGTGTGTGTGTGTGTGAGAGAGAGAGAGAGAGAGAGAGAGAGAGAAGGTTGGTAGGTAGGTAAGTAGGTAGGTAGGTAAGTAGGTAGGTAAATAGATGGTAGATTATAGGGGGATAATAGATAAATACAAGAAAGGTAAAGATAGATAGATAGATAGATAGATAGATAGATAGATAGATAGATAGATAGATAGATAGATAGATGGATGGATGGATGGATGGATGGATGGATGGATGGATGGATGGATGGATATAGAGCCCTGGTGGTGTAGTGGTTAGAATGCAATATTGCAGGCTATAATTCTGCTGACTGCCAGCAGTTCCATCCTGACGGGCTCAAGGTTGACTCAGCCTTCCCAGGTCAGTAAAATGAGGACCTGGATAGATAGATAGATAGATAGATAGATAGATAGATAGATAGATAGATAGATAGATAGATAGATAGATGTAGGCAGGCATGTAGTTAGGTAGGTAGATAATAATAACAATAATGATGATGATGATGATGATGATGATGATGAAGATGATAAAGTTGGAAGGGACCTTGGAGGTCATCGAGTCCAACCCCCTGCTCAGGCAGGAAACCCTATACCATTTCGGACAAATGGCTGTCCAGTTTCTTCTTGAAAACTTCCAGTGTTGGCGCATTCACCGCTTCTGGAGGCAGGTTGTTCCACTGGTTAATTGTTCCAACTGTCAGGAAGTTTCTCCTTAGTTCTAGGTTGCTTCTCTCTTTGGTTAGTTTCCACCCATTGCTTCTTGTCCTGCCTCCAGGCGCTTTGGAAAATAGCTTGACTCCCTCTTCTTTATGGCAGATAAGTACATGGTAGATAAAAAATAGACAGACAATAAAAAGATAGAAGATAAAGAGGTAAAGAGGTAAGTAGGTAGAATGTAGATAAGAGAATAACAGAATCGCAGAGTTGGAAGGGACCTTGGAGGTCTTGTAGTCCAACGCACTGCTCAGGCGGGAAACCCTATAACTTTTCAGACAAATGGCTGTCCAGTCTCTTCTTAAAAACTTCCAGTGTTGGAACATTCACAGCTTCTGGAGGCAAATTCTTCCACTGATTCACTGTTCTGACTGTCAAGAAATTTCTCCTTATTTTTAGGTTCATTAGTTTCCATCCATTGCTTCTTGTTCTGCTTTCAGGTCCTTTGGAGAATACGTTGACCCCCCCACTTCTTTGTGGCAGCCTTTCAAATATTGGAATACTGCTGTCATGTCACCCCTAGTCCTTCTTTTCACTAAACTAGAAATACCCAACAGTTCTTTATATGTTTTAGCCTCCAGTCCCCCTAATCATCTTCGTTGCTCTTCTCTGCACTCTTTTCAGACTCTCCACATCTTTTTTATAATATGGTGATCAAAACTGGATGCAATATTCCAAGTGTGGGTCTTACCAAGGCATAGCAGCATGTCTGAATTGTAGCTATGGTATGGAACTAAAAAGCAGTCTGTTACACTGACCTGGAAAACCGAGCCGGGATAGAATTGAGCAATAACTAGACTTTGGACCCAGATGTTGCCCCAACTATCGCCCCTCTTCCTCTCCCACGAAAGCCGCTGGTCCCCACCTCTCTCCTTCAATCCGTAGAACAGAAGTACCCAACCTTTTGGGCACCAGGGACCGGTTACGTGGAGAGAGGTTTTTCCACGAACCGGAGGGTGCGTGGTTTTGAGTGCTGCCTGCATCCCGCGGATGGGGCTTTGCTTGTTTGTGCGGACCGGTTGCTGGCATGCTGTGGCCGGTACTGCTCCACAAACCAGGGGTTGGGGACCTCTGCCGTAGAAAGTAACCACCTGCTGAAGTCTGCTGTTAACACTTCACCGCTTACCCCCCTTGTGAAGCAAAGGTTCAAGGGGAGGCCAATATGTTTGTTTTATCTTTCCTCCCACAAAAACGTGGGTGAAATGCCTCTTGCGCTCCTAACAGAGCTGATTTGAGCGCAATGTGACGGGTGGCCATGTGTTCAGAATGAGTCAACTGGAAAATATCTTGCAAAAAAAAAAAAAAGAATAAAAACTAGAAAAAAATAGGAAAAAAAATATCTCAGGGGCTGCTACAAAGAAGAGGGAATCAAGCTGTTTTCCAAAGCACCTGAAGGCAGGACAAGAAGCAATGGATGGAAACTAATCGATGAGAGAAGCAACCTGGAACTAAGAAGAAACTTTCTGACAGTTAGAACAATTAACCAGTGGAACAACCTGCCTCCAGAAGCTGCGAAAGCTCCAACACTGGAAGTTTTTAAGAAGAGACTGGACAGCCATTTGTCTGAAATGTTATAGGGCCATGGTAGCAAACCTATGGCACAGGTGCCAGAGGCGGCACTCAGAGCCCTCTCTGTGGGCACACGCGCCGTTGCCCCAGTCCTAGGCCTTCAGCTGGGTTTTATAAAATCTTTTCGCTTTAGGCCTCCGCGGCCATGTGCAAAAAAACCAAAAAGGTTCAATCAATCAATCAATTTCAACTTCTCGCAGGGAAAAAAAAAAAGATCTCGCAAAGTTGGACTTGATTGATTGAACTTTTTAGTCCCACCCAGTCTGCCATTACCACCGCAGCCACACCCACCCAATGGGCCACATCCATCCAATGGGCTACGCCCACCCGGCACCTGACAATACGTAAGTGGGTTTTGGGTTGCAGTTTGGGCATTCGGTCTCTAAAAAGTTTACCATCACTGGTATATCACTGGTAAAAGAGGTACAGAGTTTCCTACCTGAGCAGGGGGTTGGACTAGATGACCTCCAAGGTCCCTTCCAACTTTATTATTATTATTATTATTATTATTATTATTATTATAACTCAGTGTCCAAGCCAAGAACCATATACAGGGAGTCCTTGACTTACAACCATTTGTCTAGTAACTTTTTGATGTTACAACAGCACTGAAAAAAAAGGGACAAATGAGAGGTTTTTTTACACTTACGGCCGTTGCAGCATGTTACGTGATCAAAATTCAGATGCTTGGCAACTGACTCACGTTTATGACCGTTGCGGTGTCCCGGGATCGAATGATCCCCTTTTGTGCACTGTCTGAACAGCAAAGTCAATGGGGAAGCCAGATTCACCTAACAACCGGGTTACTAACTTAACAACTGTGGTGATTCACTTAACAAGGTCGTAAGATGGGGCAAAATTCACTTCCCAGCCATCTAAACTCAGCAATTTTAGACTCAGTGGCGGTCGTTAAGTCGAGGACTACCCGTAGGCACAAGATATCCTCTTGCGAATATTTGCTGCCCTCCAGCCTCTTTAATTAAATTTAAAAATTTCAGTTTAATTAATTTAATTAAGGTCGTCTTTCAGGAGGGCCCAACCTCCCTTTAATTGAAGGCTGCAATTCTGACTTTGGGCAATGACAGGAAATTTAAAATGCCCAGCGCTCACCTTGCTATCCTGTCCCCCAAAACAGGAGGAAAATCAAAAATGGACGGCAACGGGGACTGTGAGGGTGCAAAAATCAAGATGGTGGTGGGCATGGCTGTGTGATCAAAATTCAGACTAAGAATTGGAAGGGATCCTGAAGGTCTTCTAGTCCAGCCCCCCCTGCTCAAACAGGAGATCCAACACCCTATATTTGAAAACCTCCAGTGTTGGGGCACCCACAACTTCTGGAGGCAAGATGTTCCACTGGTTAGCTGTTCTCCCTGTCAGGAAATTTCTGCCTAGTTCTAGGTTGGTTCTCTCCTTGGTTAGTTTCCATTCGTTGCTTCTTGTCTTGTTTTCTGCTTGCCTACGCGAACATTGTTATTTTTTTTGTTTTACGTGCACTACGTAGGCTTTGATTGTGTAGCCATGACTGCTATCTTGATTTTTTTTTTTTTTGATCTCTTGGAAAGATGTCCCTGATGGATGGTGATGGCACACAAAGCCAACACTAAACTGAGATGGGTTTGGTTGCCCTTGATCATCCTTATGATATTTGTGACCTACTGTGTCAATGTGGGAAGACTGTGATTCAGTGTTTCTCAACCTTGTCTACTTGAAGATGGGTGGACTTCAACTCCCAGAATTCCCATCTTCAAGTGGCTAAGCTTGAAAAACATTACAGAAAGAACTGCCTCTGTGTTTCCAGGAAGAACAAAGGTCCCTTGCAAATATTTATTGTGAGACTGGAATGTGTGGAGGACAAACAGACGGATGATCATTGTGCAACTCAAGATCTTTGCTGTTTCCACAGGCAGGAAAGCAAACCCAGGCACCCACCTTTGCTCGACTGGGCAAAAATACCAAATACGGTATGTTTTTCTTAATTGGCTCTTTTCCTCCCGGTTATTTCCCTGTTTCCTTTTAGAACATTTCTTCTTTTTCTTTTCTTTTTTCTTTTCTTTTTTTTCTTTTCTTTCTTTTCTTTTTTCTTTTCTTCTTTTCTTTCTTCCTTCCTTCCTTTCTTCCTTTACTTACTTACTTATTTATATTCAGTTCGTTTGCTGCCCATCTGGCCACCAGACAGTCTCTGACCGGATGTTCCAGTAATTCTCAAAAAAAAAGGGGGGGGGGAGGCAGCATCTGGAAATGGATTAAACGATGATGTTACCCAGTTTGGGGAATGAAACATTTGCAAAAAAAACCCAAAAAACCATCCAAGCTCACAGAACATCAAGGACCTCAGAGTCTTTGTCGTCCTCCTCCTCCACCACTCTGTAAATCCTCCTCCCTCATAGCAGTGATGATGTTACCTAGATCAGGGCTTTTCAACCAGTGGTACGGGTACCACCTGTGGTACATTGGCCCCCTGCAGGTGGTATGCAACCATCTTAGAAAAGTGGTAGCGGGGGAGGGGAATGAGCTGAACCAGCGCAGCACCGCACAAGCCTGAGCGAGAGATGGCTGGAGCTGCAGGGCTGTCAGGGCTCAGCGGAAGCGCCAGGATCAGTGCCGCTTTCCAGCTGATCGGCGCTTCTTCGGGGCTGTGAGGTCTCGGTGGAAGTGCCAGGATCAGTGCCAGGCTCCAGCTGGAGCTCGGCGCCGATCCTGGTGCTTCTGCTGAGCCCTGAAGAAGCACCAATCAGCTGGAAAGTAGCACTGATCCTGGCGCTTCTGCTGAGCCCTGAAGAAGCACCAATCAGCTGGAATGTTGCAGCACCTCCAGGGTCTTGTGATTTACATTCAGATGCTTGGCAACTGATTCATATTTATGACGGTCACAGTGTCCGAGGGTCATGTGAAGTGACCAAACCCTGCTGCAACCACCCAGCAGACGGGGGGGAATAAAAACCAAACACCCCCCCTACTCCACCCCCACTGCCAATCCTCAACAGAAATGCTCACAACAATGAAAACCGGACAGGAGGAAGAGCGCGGCTGGGCGGGCAGGTAGGTGTCTTGCTCGGCTGTGGCTTGGGGGGCACTTTTTTCAGTGCCATTGTCATTTCGAACAGTCACTAAGCGAACTGTTTTAAGTCGAGGACTACCTGTACTTCATCACTTTTTTCCTTTTTTTTTTTTTGGGTCATCAAGGTTTTGACACCTTGCTAGGCGACTGGTGGTACTCGGATGTTGCCATATCCTAAAAGTGGTACAATGGGTGAAAAGGTTGAAAACCACCAAGCTCAGAAAGTACCAAGGACCCCTTAGTTCTCTTCCTCCTCCTCCTCCTCCCCCTCCAAACCACCTCCCTCTTCCTCGTGGTGCTCAAAATGATACCTTTCTGATCCTTCCTGATTATGCAGTAGGTTGATTGCCTATTAATAGACGGTTTGCTACCTGTCTTCTTCCAAGATTTTTATGACTTCTTACTCCAGTCTACAGCTTTGGAAATATCCTGGTGGTATCCTATCCAAATACCGATTTTTAAAATCATTTTTATTGATGGCCAAAAGACCCAAATATTTGTGGGGGGGGGGGGGGTTCTTTATTCAAATTTTCAAGCTGCCTGACTCCAGGACAAATCTCGGGAGGGGGGAGACTTGCAAATACAATGGTTCTTTTTAAAAAAATGCAAATACAAAGAAGCACACAGCTAACCAGAAGAGCAAACGCTCAGTCTCAAAGGAAACAAAGCTACCTAGAATGGGATCATAAAATTTGGCCCTGCTCAGTTTTTTTACAGCTCAGCCAAGGTCAACTAGGTGCCGTGAATTAGCCTGGCAAATTCTCAGCTATTTTGCAGCACTGGTGCTGCCAATGTTTAACCCAGTTCTAAGAATCCATTCTTGCTTGTTTTTTTCCCCAAGCGCTTTGGATGTTAATGAGCTGCTAAATGGAGTTTCAGCTAAAGCCGTGTTTATTTTATTTGTTTTTTACACTAGAGGGCCTATAGGTAATCCTTGACTTCCTACCACAATTGAGCCCAATATTTCGGATGCTAAGTGAGACAGTTCTTAAATTTTGCCCCATTTTATGACCTTTCTTGCCACAGTTGTTAAGTGAAACATTGCAGTGTGCTGCAGTTGCCAAAAAAGCCAACATAGTGCTCGGCTGCATTAACAGAGGGATAGAATCAAGATCATGTGAAGCATGAATACCACTTTACAAAGCCTTGGTAAGGTCACACTTGGAATCCTGCATCCAGTTTTGGTCACCACGATGTAAAAAAGATGTTGAGACTCTAGAAAGAGTACAGAGAAGAGCAACAAAAATGATTAGGGGACTGGAGGCTAAAGCATATAAGGAACGGCTGCTGGAATTGGGTTGGTCTAGTTTAAAGAAGGGAAGGACTAGGGGGGACATGATAGCCATGTTCCAATATCTCAGGGGCTGCCACAAAGAAGAGGGAGTCAAGCTATTCTCCAAAGCGCCTAAAGTAACCAAAGAGAGAAGCAACTTAGAACTAAGGAGAAATTTCCTGACAGTTAGAACAATTGATCAGTGGGACAACCTGCCTCCAGAAGTTGTGAATGTTCCAACACTGGCTGTTATTAAGAAGAAATTGGACAGCCATTTGTCTGAAATTGTATATGGTTTCCTGCCGAGCAGGGGGTTGGACTAGATAACCTCCAAAGTCCCTTCCAACTTTATTATATTATTATTATTATGGATCATCGCACAGTCAGCCAGATGTTCATACTGGATTTGGCATTTTGCCTACCTATCGAGTCCTTACCCAGGACCTGGGATAGGCAGATGTGGATGTTTGATGGTATTACAGATATCGTCGCAGGATGGAAGCAGTTCCTAATAAGGCTGCCTTTTGCAATTGACTATAGCGAATTTGTCAATGCCAATGGTGTTCAAGTGGTGCTCCAGTTGTTTTGGGATTGCACCCAAGGAGCCTATGACTATTGGTACTACCCTTGCTTGCTTTTGCCACAGTCTTTCTATTTCTATTTGTAGGTCTTTGTATTTTGTTATCTTCTCCAGTTCTTTCTCTTCTACTCTGCTATCTCCAGGCATTGCCACGTCCACTATCCAGACTTTTTTGTCTTTCTTATCGACAATTGTTAAGTCTGGGGTGTTATATTGCAGGTACTTGTCTGTTTGAATTCTGAAGTCCCAGAGCAGTTTAATTTTATCATTTTCTATGAATTTCTCTATTTTATGATCCCACCAGTTTTTGCTTACAGGCAAATGATATTTTTTGCAAATCTTCCAATGCACCATTGTTGCTACTTTGTCATGCCGCTGCTTGTAATCAGTTTGTGCAATCTTCTTGCAACAGCTTACCAAGTGGTCCACTGTTTCTTCAGCTTCTTTGCATAGGCGGCACTTACTGTCTGTTGCTTTCTTCTCAATTTTGACTTTGTATGCATTTGTCCTTAAGGCTTGGTCTTGTGCAGCCAGAATTAGTCCCTCGGTCGCTTTCTTCAATTTTCCTGCTCTTAGCCATTGCCAGGTTTTATTATTATCTGCTTTCCCAGCTATTTTTTTCATGTATTGGCCATGTAGTGCTTTGTCTTCCATGCCTCTATTCTGTTCTTCATTTGGTCTTTCTTGTAGGCCAGTTTGGTCTCTCCAGTAGTTAGTAAGCCTTCCTGATATACTAATTTCAGTGCATCTTCATCATTGTTCTTCAGATATTCTTCCAAAGTCATTTTTTCTTCTTCAACCATCTGCTGTACTTGTAGCATTCCACGCCCACCTATTTGCCTTGGTAGATAAAGTCTATCAATGTCACTGCGTGGATGAAGGGCATGATTCATTGTCATTATTTTTTTGGTCTGCCTATCCATTGCTTTTAGTTCTGCTTGAGTCCAGTCCACTATTCCAGCTGTGTACCTAATGACTGGGATTGCCCAGGTTTTGATTGCCTTTATGGTATTTCCTCCATTGAGTTTGGACTTTAAGATCTTCTTCACTCTCTTGATGTATTCACCTCTAATCTTTTTCTTGACTTCAGTGTGCTTGATGTGGTCAGCTTGAAGGATATCCAAGTATTTGTAGTAATCTTCCTCATCCAGACTCTTAATGTTATTTCCGTGGGGCATCTTGATTCCTTCAGTTTTCACTATTTTTCCTTGTTTGATAGTAAGTGTGGCACATTTGTCAAAGCCAAACTCCATAACAATATCTTGGCTATATATACGGACAGTGTTGAGCAGCGATTCTATTTCAGATGATGTTTTTCCATACAGCTTCAGATCATCCATGTAAAGGAGGTGGGATAGTCTGGCAGATGTTTTTGATGTTTGATAGCCATGTCCTGAATTATTCAGTATTGTTGACAGAGGAAACAGTGCAATAACAAATAGTAATGGTGATAATGAATCTCCTTGAAATATTCCTCTCTTGATATTAACCTCTCCCAGCCTCTCACCATTGATCTGCAACTGTGTCTTCCATTGTGCCATCGATCTTTGCACAAATTTTCTGATGTTTCTACTGACTCCTGTTATTTCTAGGCACTTTATTATCCAATCATGTGGCAGAGAGTCAAATGCCTTTTTATTATTATTATTATTATTATTTTAGTTAACTGGTTGTTAAGGGAATCTGGCCTCCCCATAGACTTTGCTGGTCAGAAGGTCCCAGAAGGTGATCACACAACCCTGGGACACTGCCACGGTCATAAATACAAGTCAGTGGCCAAGCATCTGACTTTTGATCACATGACCCCAGGATATTGCAACTGTCATAAATATGAGACAGTTGCTAAGTGTCCAAATTTTTATCACATAACCGTGGAAATGCTGCAACGGTCCCAAGTATGTAAAAAACGGCCATAAGCCATTTTTTTCAGTGCTATTGTAACTTTGAACTATCACTCAACCAATGGTTGCAAATCAGGAACTAGTCCTCGACTTACAACAGTTTACTGGCCGTTCAAAGTTACAACGGTACTGGAAAAAGTGAGTTACGACCGTTTTTCAGACTTATGACCGTTGCAGCCTCCCTACGGTCAGGTGAGCAAAATTCAGATTGCTCAGCAACTGGCTCGTATTTATGACAGTCGCGGTGTCCCGGGGTCACGTGATCCCCTTTTTGCGACCTTCTGACAGGCAAAGTCAATGGGGAAGCCCGATTCACTTAACAACCGGGTCACTAACTTAACAGCTGCGGCGATTCACTTAACAACCGTGGCAAGAAAGGTCATAAAATAAGTCAAAATTCACTTAACAAATGTTTTGCTTTGTAGGAGAAATTTTGGGGGTCAATTGTGGCCGAACGTCGAAGGACTCCCTGTATGCAGAACGCGCCTGTCTCAGCGAATCTGTGTGGCTGACTTTTTTTTCCCTTTCGAATCAAGTTCTGTTTCTGCTCAGCTTCTGAAAAGCCACTTCGCCTTATCTTCCAGGACAAGAGAAGTCCCATCTGCCGTGTATTTAAAATATTGGGTTTAAAAATAAGGCTGGTGAAGGCTTCACTTGGCAGAGACAGATGGCGTCTCCTTTCCCTGGCGAGCGTGGGGGTGTTGAAGCTTGGCAGAGGCCCCAGAAGCAGAAAAAAACTTGGCCAAGAGGCTTGAGGCCTTCATTAAACTTTTGCTGAATTAACGTGGATGGGAAGGATCAAGATCTACAGGGCAACCTCCCTTTAGAGCAGGGGTGTCAAACTCAAATTTCACTGAGTTGTGGGTGTGGCCAGGGTGGGCATGGATGGAGTGGGTGTGGCCTACTGGGTGGGCATGGCCAGCTCTACATCATTCACGTCAAGGGTGCCTGTGGGGGCCTGGGCAGGAGTGGGACAGATCTGAGGGTCTCTGTCAGAAGGGGATGGGACTGGGGCAAGCGCCAAGGCATGGTCCATTTCTTCATTCCTCACAAAGGGTGACCCCTCCCCAGCATGCACCCAGGGGGCGGGGCCGACACAGCAGGGGCTGGTTCCTCGCTGTTTCCAGATGGCCTTGTGGAGCTAAGACTGAATGGTTTCAGCATAGATGGCCACCACAAAATTGTACATTGGCTCCCGGCAGGCCTGGGCCAGGGCCAAGGCAGCGGGGGCCGTTCCCTCACTGTTTCCAGGATGGCTTCGCGGGCCACATGAAACCACTTTGCGGGCCGCATCTGGCCCCCGGGCCTTGTGTTTGACATGTCTGCTTTAGAGCAACGTTTCTCAACTTTGGCAGCTTTAAAATGTGTGCACTGTGTGGGATGGACTGAAAGAAAGGGAGTAGCCCAAAATTATTCAGTCAGCTTTTTTGCCTAAGGCAAGACTAAAATTTACCATTTCCCAGTGATTGGCCCAAAATAGGTGGTACTTTGCTCAATAGTAGCAACTGTGAAAGGGATCTCGGAGTCCTGGTGGACAATCACTTAAATAGGAGCCAGCCGTGGGCTGCAGCTGCCAAAAAAGCCAACACAGTGCTAGGCTGCATTAACAGAGGGATAGAATCAAAATCATGTGAAGTGTTAATACCGCTTTACAATGCCTTGATTGGAATACTGGAATACTGCATCCAGTTTTGGTCACCACGATGTGAAAAAGATGTTGAGTCTCTAGAAAGAGGGCAGAGGAGAGCAACAAAGATGATTAGAGGACTGGAGGCTAAAACATACAAGGAACGGTTGCTAGAATTGGGCATGTCTAGTTTAACAAAGAGAAGGATGAGGATGATAGCAGTCTTCCAATATCTCAGGGGCTGCCACAAAGAAGAGGGAGTCAAGCTATACTTCAAATCACCTGAAGGCAGGACATGAAGCCACGGATGGAAACTGAGAGAAACAACCTAGAACTAAGGAGGAATTTCCTGACAGTGAGAACAATTAATCAGTGTAACGACTTGTCTCTAGAAGTTGTAGGTGCTTCATCACTGGAGGCTTTTAAGAAGAGATTGGACAACCATTTGTCCAGAATGATATAAGGTCTCCTCTCAAGCACAGGGTTGGACTAGAAGACCTCCAAGGGCCCTTCCAACTCTTATTCTGTTAATTAACCAGTGGAACAACTTGCCTCCAGAGGTTGTGGGTGCTACATCACTGGAAGTTTTTAAGAAGAGACTGGACAGCCATTTGTCTGAAATGACATAGGGTTTCCTGCCTGAGCAGGGGGTTGGACTAGATCAGTGGTTCTTAACCTTTTTAAACGAATCGCCCCCTTGAGCCAATGAGGAAGTTGTCATCGCCCCCCTCCCCCAACATAACCTCTCAATCACAACATAGGAAATAATTCTTCAATTTATGCAAACACTTGTTTTGTTTTGTTTTTTAAATTGTCATCAGGACCTATCGATGCAAATAATTTATTTCCAGTCTTTTCCCCATATCTCCCATATTCTGGCCAATGGCGTGCCATATGGGTAGAGGCTGCTGTGCAACGCGCATGAAGATGTGTATTCACATATGTACGGCGTTCTGTACTGAAGCTAGCTGGAGGAACATTTGAAAACAGAATTCAATCCACTAATAGTGGATACTCTGCCTTCTTTAGAAGAATGGGTATTTAAGGTTTCTAATTTAGCAGAAATGGCTAAAATTTCTGCTTATTTAAAGGACCATTCACAAGAGAGATATTTTAATGTATGGAGAAGATGGATGGAATATGTTCAGAAGAAGTATGGAACTACAAAGTTTCATTTATTTTATGAGTAATGAATTTGTTTATAAATTTATGATGTTAAAGTTTGAAGAGAATTAAGGGTTAATACGATTTTGTTTATTGTATAATTAGTAAACTTAAATAGATTATGTTTAATATGTTTGTATAATCCTGTACTTTGCTCTGGGAAGTTGGGGGTGGGGGGAGTATGGGTTGAAGTTTAAGTAGTTCAGATAAAGTAGAAATAGTTTTACCGTATATAATATTAATGTTTCAATTTGGAGAGAGGAATTGCTCGGGCATTTCCCCTGGACCGCATCCGGTGTGAGAAGAAGAAGGCGAGAAATAAGTAGGAAGGTGGAGGAGAAGGAGGAGAGGGGGAGTAAGAGGGGGAGTAAGTAGGAAGGTGGAGGAGAAGGAGGAGAGGGGGAGTAAGAGGGGGAGTAAGTAGGAAGGTGGAGGAGAAGGAGGAGAGGGGGTGAGTGAAGAAGAGGGAAGAAGTAAGTTGGTTAGAGGGTGGATGCGGTTTGGGGGGAAATAGGTGGGCAATACCTAAAGTAGTGTGTGTCAATTTGTTTTATTTTTTATCTGAAGTATTTTCAAGATTGTAATGTATTGTAAAATTGAAAATAAAAACTTTATTAAAAAAAATCCACTAATAGCGAGCGAACTGATGTTTTTGTACGACAGATATACAGCGATTCACTGTACGAAAAAGTCTCAAAAGTGTCCCCAAATGGTCTCACTCCATCATCCCCATATCGCCCCCTTTTCGTTCCTTCGCCCCCGTGTCGCCCCTTTTCATTCCATCGCCCCCCTGAAAAATGAAATCGCCCCCTGGGGGTCAATATCGCCCAGGTTAAGAACCACTGGACTAGATGACCTCCAAGGTGCCTTCCAACTTTATTATTATTGTTGTTGTTGTTGTTGTTATATCACCAAACTGGCTTTCATGGCTAAGGCGGGACTAGAACTCACCGTCTCCTGTTGATTTACCCAAAGACACCCAGTCGGCTTTTGCGCCTAATGTGGAATTAGAACTCATTGGCCCAGAGTCACTGAGTCAGTTTCATGTCTAAGGCAGGAGTAGAAGTCACCGTCTCCTGATTTTTAGCTGAAAGTCTGGTGATTAGCCACTTGGCTGTCACGCCTAAGGAAAAACTAGAACTCACTGTTTCTTGATGATTGGCTCAAAGCCATTGTTGGCTTTCATTGCTAAGGCACAACTAGAACTCACAGTCTCCTGATTTTTAGCCTGGTGCCTTTAACCAGTAGACCAGTGGTTCTCAACCTGTGGGTCGGGACCCCATTTGGGGTCGAACGACCATTTCACGGGGGTCGCCAAACAACGCAGTCCGCCATTTTTTCCCCCCTTTCCTTAGCTGTGCTACTCCCTTTTATTCTATTGGCTTTTGAAAGCCAATAGAATAGACTCTCTTGAATAGAGTCTAATTCTATTGGCTTTCAAAAGCCAACAGGAATTGTCCAGGCTGTCTCTGCCCTGCTGAGCCCGCCAAAAGTCCCATTCTGCAAACGGTGCTGCACCAGTTGAGTAGTCCTCGACTTACGACCGGTTGAGTAGTCCTAGACTTACGACCAGTTGGGGGTCGCGGCATTAAAAAGGTTGAGAACCACTGCACTAGACTAAGTTTATATTTTAACTTCCTTTTAAGAATGATTAGAAATAGACGTGGGACAGTTAAAAAGCTATTTCCTCTCTTGTTTCTTGCCTCCTCCCAGCCTACTCCGTGTACAACAGGTAGAAAGAAAAATAATAATAAAAAAAATCCTAAAAAAAAAAAAATTATAATTAGCACTTGTAGATCCTCATCGTGAACTGAGGGCAGGAAGCAATTACTGCATACTAAATTGTGAAATTTAAGAATCATAACCAACCATCATTGGCAAAACCGTCCTGGCTACTGTGATTTGCAGCCATCTGACCGCGAGGTCCGAATTCTGGGAAAGAGCGAACGAACAATAAACCACGTGCTTCAGAAGGAGAAAGAGGAGAAACCGTATTCCAGCCTGGAAGAAGGCTGGAAAAATCGCGTCGGTGGCCAGAAAAAAGACAAGCAGCCGGTGTGTCTTTGCAGAGTGAGATTTGATCAAATTAGCCAGCAGGCTTTGTTCACACCATGTGAATTCTGCAGCTTGCAGGCTGGCTCTGCCGAGACACAATTGCAACCCATGCTGTGAAGCATCTTTGCAGGAGCAGATGACAGGCAGGGAAGCAAGTTGTGGCTTCAAGGTGTCTCTCCACCCACACAACCACCCATTTTGCTGCCTCTTAAGGGTTTCCGGGTTCAGCTTTGAAGTGACAGAGACTGTAAGGCAGTGTTTCTCAACCTTGACCATTTTAAGGTATGTGGACTTCAACTCCCAGAATTCCACAGCCAGCATTGCTGGCTGTGGAATTCTGGGAGTTGAAGTCCACATGCCTTAAAATGGTCAAGGTTGAGAAACACTGCTATAAGGGAATGTGGAAATGGCCTTGGGGGGAAGAAGGGAAGAGAGACAGCTTGGGAAACAATTGGAGAAGAGAGGCAGGAGCCCCCAGTGGTCAGAGGAAGAAACTTGGGAAGGACCCGCCTAATGGATAAAATAGAATAGAGCTGGAACAAACCTTGGTGGTCTTCTAGTCCAACCCCCTACTCAAGCAGGAGAACCTATACCATTTCAGACAAGTGGCTGTCAGAGGTTTGCAAAAACCTCCCATGATGGAGCATCCACAACTTCTGGAGGCAACTTCTGTTCCACTGGTTGATTGTCCTCATTTGTTAGGAAGTTTCTCCTTAATTCCAAGTTGCTTCTCTCCTTGATTAGTTTCCATCCATTAAATGTGGTGGAAGGGAAGTTTGATATGGAGGCTACACTCATATGATGAACAACTCAGGGAGCTAGGTATGTCTAGCCTGTCAAAGAGAAGGACTAGGGGTGACATGATAGCACCTAATATTTGAGGCATTGTCACAGGGAAAAGGGGGATCGACTTATTCTCCAAAGCACCTGTGGGCAGGGCAAGAACGAATGGGTGGAAGCTTATGAAAGAGAGATCCATTCTGGGAGAAATTTCCTGACAGTCAGAACAATTATTAAATGGAATTGCTTGCCTCCTAGAGTTGGGCGTGGTGCACCGACGGAGGTTTTCAAAAGCAGACTGGACAACTATTTGACCTGGATGGTATAAGGCAGCGGTCCCCAATATTTTTGGCTCTGGGAACTGGCGGCAATGGGGGAGGCAGCAGGGGGGGAAGGGGATGGTTTCATGTGTGTGCATACCGCTTGCACAAATACAGCTTTGTGAGATAGATAGATAATGATGAATAAATAAATAGACATAGATAGATAGATAGATAGATAGATAGATAGATAGATAGATAGATAGATAGATAGATAGATAGATAGATATATATGATGGATAGATAGATAGATATGATGGATAAATAAATAGAGATAGAGAGATATAGATAGATAGATAGATAGATAGATAGATAGATAGATAGATAGATAGATAGATAGAAAGGTAGATAGATATGATGGATAGATAGATATGATGGATAAATAGACAGAGAGATAGACAGACAGACAGACATACACTTTTTCACTTTAAATGTACACTAATCAGCATACATTAAGATGAAATTTCATTGCATTCAGCTCTCAAAGAATAGCCACCTCCAATATACATTACATGAACATGAAAAAAACCATGCTTATACCCAGTGCTTTTTTTCTTAAAAAAAAAAAAAAAGTGCCAGAACTCACACATGTCATACAACCTGCCTTGCCTACCCTACAAGGTTCCATCCAAAAAAGGTGCCGGAACTCCGTTCTGGGCGTTCTATGAGGAAAAAAAGCCCTGCTTGTACCCATATACACACAATATGTGACACAGAAAAACGACACAGTCTACTTCAGATGTATGTACGTATACATGGCGAGAAAAAAGAATCCTGCAAATTTACAAGACAGACGTTGGAACAAAGGAACAAAGTTGTTACAAAATCTAGTAAATCCTGCTAGAAATACTTCGAAATCTCCAGTTCCCAACAGGCCATGGCATCAGGCCATGGACCAGGGTTGGGGACCCCTGGTATAAGGTCTCCTGCTTGATCAGGGGGATGGATTAGAATACCTTTCATCCCTATAATTCTATGTTCCATGGTCTTTCAGATTTGCAAGATTCTGTTAATGTAACCTTACCATAAAGCTGTAGGAGGAGGGATGGCAGAACCTGGGGGACGGAGTCAAAAGAGGAATCAGCCTAGAATTCCTACGTAGCCACAAGCAAACTAAGTGTAAGCTCCCTGGAGTGCCGCTGACCCTTATCTAATTCCAAGCAGGCGCTGACTTTTAGTTGAGAAGATTCCTGTACAGAGGCTTTTAACAATAAATCAGTTTAATTGGACCTTCACGTGTGGATCTGATCTTTCCCACCTGACAAATGCAGAATTAAACCATCTAGTTACATTTCCTATCTGGTTTACCTGGAAAGGATGACAGGGACCTATCTATCCTGTCACTCAACCAGCAGCCAGAAATTCTCTCTCTCTCTCTCTCTCTCTCCTTTTTTTTTTTTTTTGCAAAATAGAATCCTGCAGAGAGGGGAGGACACAGCTCCTTAGGTTTCACAAGGAACTACATATAGTCCTTGACTTATGGCCATCACTGAGCCTCAAATTACAGTCATAAGTCATGGATGGTCGTTAAACAGCTCACCATGCCATCCACGACTGATTGTGCCAGTCATTAAGTGAACGCCACGGTCATTAAATGAGCAAGGTGGTTGTTAAATGAATCCATTATACCCAATGAGTATTTGTTGCTAGAAACTAGACATTAGCACTTGAAACGAGCAAAAATGCAGAAATTCATCACAAAAGTTGCATAACCACGAGCAGGTTGCCAAGCTCCCAAAATGCAATCATGTGACCACACAGGGGAGGGGGCAGAAATCAGAACTTCAAAACAGTTCGTAAATAGCTCTGGGGAGATCCGTCGTACCTTTGAGCGGTCGTTAGGTGAGGACGAGTCATTAAGAAAGGACAAGTGTAGTTTCAAGCTGTTGCGTCCAGTTTCCAGCAAAAAACACTCATTGGGCCTAATGGATTTAACAACCTCCCTACTCATTTAATGACCGTAGCATTCACTTAATAACTGCCACAAACCAGCAGTAGACTTGGGGCTGTTTGGAGACCAAATCTTGTTGTTGTTGTTGTTGTTCTTAGTTGCGAAGTCGTGTCCGAACCATCACGACCCCATGGACAATGTTCCTCCAGGCCTTCCTGTCCTCTACCATCTTCTGGAGTCCATTTAAGCTCACGCCTACTGTTTCAGTGACTCCATCCAGCCCCCTCATTCTCTGTTGTCCCCTTCTATTGCCCTCAAACTTTCCCAGCATTAGGCTCTTCTCCAGTGAGTCCTTCCTTCTGATTAGGTGGCCAAAGGACTTGAGTTTCAACTTCAGGATCTGGCCTTCTAAAGAGCAGTCAGGGTTGATCTCCTCCAGGACTGACCAGTTTGATCGCCTTGCAGTCCAGGGGACTCGCAGGAGTCTTCTCCAGCACCATAGTTCAAAGGCCTCAATTCTTTGGCACTCGGCCTTTCTTATGGTCCAACTTTCACAGCCATACATTGCAAGTGGGAAAACCACGGCCTTGACTATACGCACTTTTGTTGGCAGGGTGATGTCTCTGCTTTTTAGTATGCTGTCTAGATTTGCCATAGCTTTCCTCCCCAGGAGCAAGCGTCTTTTAATTTCTTGGCTGCAGTCCCCATCTGTGGTGATCTTGGCGCCCAGGAAGATAAAATCTGTCGCTACCTCCAAACCTACCTTTGCTAATTGGGGTTTTGAGCATCCACTGACTGGAGCAAGCTTGTCCCACAAACCCAGAAGGGTGGAGCTGCCTTAAAAGCTTAAACTGAACATTGCACAGACCCTTCAAGTGCCAAAATGCCTCCCCCGCCCCATTTTTTTTAACGGTCTCACTGAATCTCCATCAGACCTCACTCTCTCACAAAAGCAGGTCAGGAAGAGGGCCTCCCCCCCAGCTTGGAAGAGGGCCTCCCCCCCAGCCCCCTGAATCAAAGAAAATAATTGCAGCCTGAAGGAGCATCTGCTCATTTTGTTCCTGAAGCCCTTCGACAATTATGGAGCTCGGGGGGGGGGGGGGAACGGCAGGCAGGCAAGATTAAAAGACGTCTCAGCCACCCAGCCCGGCTATTAAAACACATTACAGTCCTTGAGCACTTGGGACAGCTAATTAGACCGAGACAAGAGTCTGCTGGGAAGGGCAGGCAATCCACTCCCGCTGGGCATGCTTTGAAAGAGGCTGGCCAGGGTTACTTGTGAGGAGGGCATCAATGGGGAATAAGGGTGGAAGTTCCAGAGGCATGTTTGTTATCAGGAAGGTTGGCTGGGGCCCTCCATCATGCGAGCCACATTTAGAGAGATGCATGGTGGGATAATGGTTGGACCGTTAGGCTCACTGACCTGAACTCAGAGCTGTTTTAACCTCTTGCCTGTTCTGGTGGCCAAAACAAGCCAGGAATCACAACCCCACAGCTTTTCGGGTTGCTGTCCCTGAAATGAGTCGTCAGGAGCTGGGGATGCGATGGAGGCCTCTGTGGTCCAAACCTTCCTGCTAGCTAGACAGATGCTCTTTTACCACTAGAAAATAAGACTTGGTGCTCAAGGTTGAATTGGGAAGTCTCTTGAGCTTGCTTGTTTCCTGGCAGACGAATCATGACCCAAACTAGGTAACATCATCAGTGCTAGATGAGGTGGGTTTTCCTCTCTGCTTGTATATTAGCGGCTTGCCCTAGTAGTGTTGATACTGCCTGATTATTGGCTCAGTATTAAGATAGATAGATAGGTAGGTAGGTAGGTAGGTAGGTAGGTAGGTAGGTAGGTAGGTAGGTAGGTAGATGGATAGGAGAGGATAGATAGATAGATAAGATAGGTAGGTAGGTAGGTAGGTAGATAGATAGATAGATAGATAGATAGATAGATAGATAGATAGATAGATATAGATAGATAGATAGATAGGAGAGGATAGATAGATAAATAGATGGATGGATGGATGGATAGGAGAGGATAGATAGATAGATAGATAGATAGATAGATAGATAGATAGATAGATAGATAGATAGATAGATAGGAGAGGATAGATAGATGGATGGATAGGAGAGGATAGATAGATAGATAGATAGATAGATAGATAGATAGATAGATAGATAGATAGATAGATAGATAGATAGATATGGGGGGGCAGGTAGGCAGACAGGCAGGCACCAATAAAAGAGAATCTTTGTAGCTCAGGGTTGAACTGTGAGGTTCTTAGTGCTCTCTCAGCTTGGGTGTTTTGTTGTGGACATTTTATTAGCCAACTAGGTAACAGATAAGAGCAAATCCCACTCCCTTCTAACACTTGATGATGTTACCTAGTTGGGTCATGAAATGTCCGCAAGAAAACTACCAAGCTCAGAGAACATCAAGGACCCCTCAGTCTCCCCCCCCTCCTCCTCCTCCTCCCCTTCACTCTGCAAATCCCAGTCCCTTCTAGTACTGATGATATTACGCAGTTGGGTCATGAAATGTCTGCAAGAAAACAGCCCAGCCCAGAGAGCACCAAGAATCCCCCAGCTCTCCTCTTCCTCCTCCTCTCCACACACCCCACTCCTTTCTAACACAGATGATGTTATCTTGTTGGGTCATGAAATGTCCGCAAGAAAACAGCCCAGCTCAGAGAGCACCAGGGATGCCACAGTTCAACCCTGAGCTATAAATCTTCTCTTCTATTGGTTCCAGGCAAACAATCAAGCAGAAAACAATACTCCAATCGCTGAACTACCAAGAAGACCACACCCCCACCCAAATTGCAGGGCAAGCTACTGCATATAAACAGGCAGCAAATCCCACCCTTCCTAGTACTGATGATGTTACGCAGTTGGATCATGAAATGTCTGCAAGAAAGCCACCAAGCTCAGAGAACACCAAGAATCCTCCTCCTCTTCCTCCTCCTCCTCCAACCTCACTCCCTTCTAGTACTGATGATGTTATGCAGTTGGGTCATGAAATGTCTGCAAGAAAACAGCCCAGCTCAGAGAGCACCAAGAACTCCACTGATGCTTTTTGGGGAGAATCTGTAGGAGCAAGGACTGACTCCATAACCTTACTGTAGCCCTCGTGACTCTTCACTGGCCTTTCACCCATCTGAGCAGAGTTCAGAATACTTTCATTTCCACCTTCAACGATCAGAAGTTGTTGTTTTTTTCTTTTTTTTTGATGGGACAATCAAAGTCCCCTGCTCTCTTCCTGTCCTGCCAAAACTGTGGGGTGCATCCAGTGTTCTACGCATGAAACAGACCCCCCCCCCCCCGGCAAATTCAACTTCCCTGTCTTTGCAATCTTTCAAATTCATGGTGCAGGACAGGAATCAAATGCTGGGTGCAGAGTTGCATGACTGGAGGAAGTAGCCTCGTCTCGCATGAAGAAAAATCACATTGTGCAAGACAAGCTTTAATTCTTTTATTTTTGGTACGAAAATACTGCAACCGCAAGGCATGATTAGCTTGGCAAGCACAACGAGAGCCGCACACCATCTTGTAAATCCAACAGGGCTTGTGCAATGCCCACTTTGGCCACCTACTGATTTGCCATTTTATGTAAAACTATGCAGGTGAAGAAGGAGAGTGCAAAACTTGGTTCGAAACTCAACATTAAGAAAACCAAGATCATAGCATCCAGCCCTCTCAATTCCTGGCAAATAGATGGAAAAGAAATGGAGATAATGACAGATTTTATCTTCCTGGGCTACAAGATCACCGCAGATGGGGACTGCAGCCAAGAAATTAAAAGATGCTTGCTCCTGGAGAGGAAAGCTATGGCAAATCTAGACAGCATACTAAAAAGCAGAGACATCACCCTGCCAACAAAAGTGCGTATAGTCCAGGCCATGGTTTTCCCAGTGGCAATGTATGGCTGTGAAAGTTGGACCATAAGAAAGGCTGAGCGCCAAAGAATTGAGGCCTTTGAACTATGGTGCTGGAGAAGACTCCTGCGAGTCCCTTGGACTGCAAGGCGATCAAACCGGTCAGTCCTGGAGATCAACCCTGACTGCTCTTTAGACGGCCAGATCCTAAAGTTGAAACTCAAGTACTTTGGCCACCTAATGAGAAGGAAGGACTCACTAGAGAAGAGCCTAAGGCTGGGAAAGATGGAGGGCAATAGAAGAAGGGGACAACAGGGAATGAGGTGGCTGGATGGAGTCACTGAAGCAGTAGGTGTGAGCTTAAATGGACTCCAGAAGAGGGTAGAGGACAGGAAGGCCTAGAGGAACGTTGTCCATGGGGTCACAATGGGTCGGACACGACTTTGCAACTAACAACAACAATAATCACACACACATACAATATAATTGTAATAATAATATAATAAACTGGGCAATATAATTCAGGGAATCCTCGACTTACAACAGTTCTCTTAGTGTCTGTTCGAAACTACGACACTGGATTTTAAAATACCACTATGGGCTATACCTTGGCATGCGATAGAGGGCCTAAAGAGAGGTGTTAAAATGGACACGGTGTCTTATACACAATTACTCAGATGGGATGGACATAACTGGCAGTTAAAATTATTGGAAGAGTTGGTATATGAAAATATTACATTATTGGTTTCAATATAGACAATTAGCAGATAGATGGAAGCTGGATCGCAAGGTGGGCTTTCTTAGAGAAGATGAAAATCTTTTCAAGCAAGTAAAGGATCAAAGACAAACTCACATTAAGAGAATTTATGGGGTTCTAGTGGAACTGGATTCAGAATCAGAATTAATTAAAGATTGTATGATTAAATGGGCGCAGAATTTTGGTGAACCAGTTCCACTGGATATCTGGGAAATTATTTGGGTGAGGAATGTTAAATTTACACAAGCCCAGAATTTAAGGGAGAATTTTTATAAAATGTTTTATAGATGGCACCTTGATCCACGAAAAATGTCTCTTATGTATCCTGACCTACAGCCTAAATGTTGGAGATGTGGTTGTTTGGATGCCACCTATTATCATATTTGGTGGTCGTGTAAAAACATAAAAACTTTTTGGATTAAGATATGGTGGAATATTCAGAGAATTTTTAGAAAGAGGGTAAAATTTACTCCACAACTATTTTTGTTAGGTATCGTTACTGATTGTGATGCAAAGGAGGTTATATTGATGTTGAACTTGATCACAGCCGCAAGGTTGTTAGTAGGACAATACTGGAAGAAGGAATCTTTGCCTACTTTGCGGGAGTGGTTTTTTAAAGTATCCTACTTGGCGGAAATGGCAAAGATTTCGGCTTTCTTAAAAGAACAATTGTAGGAGAAATTTTTTGCTGTTTGGGATAAATGGATAAAGTTTATACAATTTAAATTGGATATAAAAAATATCATTTAGCTTTTTTATAACTTTTATTTTATATATATATATATATATATATATATATATATATTATTGTAATTTTTTTTATATAATCTTTTTAACTTTTTTAATTAAGCCTATATTCTGCTCTGGGAAGCTCTGGGGGGGGGAGGGCGTGGGTGGTTTGGGGAGGGTTGGGGGAGGGTTGTATTGTTTTGTTTTGTTTTGTTTTTTCTTGTTGTTGTATTGTTGTTTTCTGTTTTTTGTAAAAAATTTTCAAAAAACTTTCAATAAAAAAAAAAAGAAACTACGACACTGGAAAAAAATGACTTGGGATGGTTTTTCTCATGTACAGCCTCCCGCCTGGCCATGTGATTTACATTCCGATGCTTGACAACCAACTCCCATTAATGACGGTTGCTGTGTCCCAGGGTCACGTGATCCCCTTTTGTGACAACTGCAGTGGTTCACTTAACAACTGTGGCCAGAAAGAGTATAAAAGATGTTGGGAGAACATGTAGATTTTAAACCTGAACTTTTTTTTAATTCGATATAATGCTCTGAAAAGACTAAACAAAACAAAGCCTATATTTGATTTTGCACGTCACAACAGCGGCAAGAATAACATTCATGCATTGGAAAAATGAAGGAATACCATCGGATGAAGAAATGATTAAAAAAATACTAGAATGCGCAGAGATAGACAGACTGACTAGGAGATTGAAAGAAAAAGAAGAAACGAAATATGATCGAACTTGGGACTTATTTTAGCGATGGTTAGAGGAAACAAAAAAAAGGATTAGGAATTAAATATGTATTAGCAAATGTAAACTCAGACAGCACGTCGGTTGAAAAATTATTATTTTTAGTAGCATGGAAAAAATTAATAAAAACTTAGATATATAAAAAGAAAGGGTGTATGTAAAATTGGGCAAAACTCACTTAACGTCTCGTTTAGCAACGTAAATTTTGGGCTCACCTGTGGTCGTTAAGTCGAGGGCTGCCTGTAAGGTCTTCAGCAATTTTAGGGAAGCTGAACAGGAATGGAACTAACCTCACCTTGGAGGGGGGGGAGAATAGGGTTCCGTGGGGGGGGGCATCGGGACAGAGACGACCTGTCACCCAGGACGCGTGAAACATCATTGACAAAGTACAGATAGTCCTCAGCTGGTTAGAAGGTCGCAAAAAGGGGTCACGTGACCCTGGGACACTGCGACCGTCATAAATACGAGTTAGGTGCCAAACGTCTGAATTTTGATCATGTGATCCTGGGGATGGTGGAACAGTCGTAAGTTTGAAAAAGGGCCTTGAGTCACTTTTTTCAGGGCGGCCGTAACTTTGAACGGTCACCGAAAAAAATGGTTCTGGATGGGAGGACCGCCTACAATGAAGAAGTCAAAAATCTAAGAAATAATTAAATATATATACCTGCTCTGCTGAATCTGATGGGACGGTCAGGTGAAATCCAGGAGGAGGGATCCAAAAGCTCAGCTCCCACTCCATGAAAAGCTTTGGCGGTTTTTAAAAAAACACACCTTGAATAGGATCTGGAAGTAAACTGGCAGCCAATGAGATTCGCAGAACAGAGATGTCACACTTGAAAACACACGCAACTGCCTGCAATCACTGCATTCTGGAGCAGCTGGAGCTTCTGGATACTCTTCAAGAGCAGCCCCACGAAGAGCACATTACAGTAGCCCAATCTGGAAGTGACTGTAAAGCAGGGGTCTTCAAACTTGGCCCTTTTATGACTTGTGGACTTCAACACCCAGAATTCCTCAGCCAGGCACGCGTGCCTGGCTGAGGAATTCTGGGAGTTGAAGTTCACAAGATATAAAAGGGCCATGTTTGAAGATCCCCTGATGTAAAGGGTCACCTTGCGATGAGATGGGTGGCAAACAAATTCAATAAATAAATGAATAACACCATTCTATAAAGCCTTAGTAAGACCACACCTAGAATACTGCATCCAGTTTTGGTCACCACACTATAAAAAAGACATTGAAACTATAGAAAAAGTGCAGAGAAGAGCAACAAAGATGATTAGGGGACTGGAGGCTAAAACATGAAGAACGGTTGCAGGAACTGGGCATGGCTAGTCTAGTGAAGAGAAGGACCAGGGGAGACATGATAGCAGTCTTCCAATATTTGAGGGGCTGTCACAGAGAGGAGGGGCTCAACCTATTTTCCAAAGCACCTGAAGGCCAGACAAGGAATAACGGATGGAAACTAATCAAGGAGAGATTCAACCTGGAAATAAGGAGAAATTTCTTGACAGCGAGAACAATCAACCAATGGAACAGAAGTTGCCTTCAGAAGTTGTGGGTGCTCCATCGCTGGAAGCTTTTAAGAAGAGACTGTCAGAAATGGTGTAGGGTCTCCTGCTTAAGCAGGGGGTTGGACTAGATGACCTATAAGGTCCCTTCCAACTCTGTTATTCTATTCTAATAAAATAATAAGCAGGGCTTCCCGATCCAGAAACAGACACAACTGATACACAAACACAAAGTCCTCCTGGCCGTGACAGCTACCTATTCCTCAAGCAGGAGATGTAAATCTAGAGGAACCCCAGATTAGACAGTAGATTTGCCTGGGGCAGTGCAGCCCCATCCAGCCCCCAAGATTGCAAAGTCCGAGAATCAGAAGGCCTCAAGCCCAAAGCCACTCAAATCTTGACCTTGTTCATCTGAAGCCTGTCGTTGCCCATCTAGACCCTCACAGCCTCCAAACACTGGGATAATCAGATGGCATTCCTTAATTTCTGCCCCAAAGAAGAGGGAGTCAAGCTATTCTCCAAACTGCCTGAAGGCAGGTCAAGAAGCAACAGATGGGAACTGACCAAGGAGAGAAGCAACCTAGAACTAAGGAGAAACTTCCTGACTGTGAGAACAATTAACCAGTGGAACAACCTGCCTCCAGAGGTGGTGAATGCTCCAACACTGGAAGTTTTTAAGAAGAGACTGGACAACCATTTGTTTGAAAGGGTATAGGGTTTCCTGCCTGAGCAGGGGGTTGGACTAGATGACCTCCAAGGTCCCTTCCAACTTTATTATTATTATTAATTTGCCAGGAGCAGAGAGACATAACTGGGGTGTCATCAGAATACAGGCAGTCCTCGACTTACAACAGTTTGTTTAGTGACCGTTGGAAGTTACAATGGCACTGAAAAAAGTGACATGTGACCGGTGGTGGGATTCAGCCGGTTTGCACCAGTTCGGCAGAACCGGTAGCTAATTTTTTGTTGCCCAGGCCCAGAAGGGACTTCCAGAAGTGGCATCCATGCACAGAACCGGTTGTTCACATATTTGAATCCCACCACTGGATATTTAGATAGATACATATATACATACATACAGTGGTGGGATTCAGCCAGTTTGCACCAGTTCGGCAGAACCGGTAACTAATTTTTTGTTGCCCAGGCCCAGAATGGACTTCCGGAAGTGGCATCCACGCAGAGAACCGGTTGTTCACATATTTGAATCCCACCACTGCTTGTGACCATAGTTTCACACTTATGACCATTGCAGCATCCTCTGGGCCCCGTGATCAAAATTCGGACGCTTGGCAATTAACTCCTATTTATGACGGTCGTAGTGACCCCCTGGGAGTCACGTGATCCCCTTTTGCGACCTTCAGTGGAAGAGCCGGATTCACTTAGCAACCGTTGTTACAAACTTAACAACGGCAGGGATTTATTTAACCACCGGCAAGAGAGATCACAAAATGGGGCAAAGCTCACTTAACAAATGTTTCGCTTAGCAACGAAAGTTTTTGAGCTCAGCGGTGGCCATAAGTCGAGGACTGCCTTTATTATTAATATTAAAAGAAAAAAACAGTTTATTAAAAGTTAAAAAGCAGAGGACTTTTAAGGCTCTAATCAGCCCCCCCCCTTGCTCTGGGTACCCCAAAAAGGCCGTCTTGCACCCAGAAAGGATTGCGTGCACTGCATTTAAGTCAAGCCACAACGACACCCCTCGCCCAGCCCCTCCAGGGAAGCCAGCCAACTCCTTCCCCAGCCAGGCAAACAAGAACCGGGAGGGGGGTCCCACAGAGTTCCTGCTTGGAAGAGGGCTCATTCCTCTCTCAAACAGGGAGGGGGGGCAGCCGAATGCCAGCAGAGCCCTTGTTTTTATTTAAGCAAAGGGGAAGGGAGAGACCCCAGACCCAGAAATCAGCTGACCGCGGGGGGGGGGGAACAGCCCCTTTTCAGTCTCAGCAGGCATATTTTTCAAAGGCGGGGAAGGAGACCCCCCACTCCCCAGGCTGCTTCTCTCCGAATCACGTGCGTGGGGCTGAAAAGAGGCTACCGGACCCCCCTCCGGTTGAACCCAGCTTCCCCCCCCTCCACTTTCAGAGCGGGGCTCGCTCCTTAAAGCAAACTCCAGAGCGAAAGCGAAGAACGGAGGGGTTGGCTTTCCCCGGCCGAGCGAGCGAAGAAGGCCGGATTCAGCCCCGGCCCTCCGGAGAAGGGCGAGGCCAAGGGGGTCCGGGCCAAGCGGGGCGGACCGACTTCCCCAAGCCCGCAGGACCGGCGCCGGAGTCCCGCTGGCCAGCAGGAAAGGCGGCGGGGAGGGAGCCGGGGGACCCAGCGAGGGGCTTCTTCCAAGGAGAGCGTCCCGGTCCGGGGACAACAAGCAGGCGGGCAGACGGGTCCGGCCGCGCGGCGAAGGGAGGCAAGGCGAGCGCAGCCAGGAGGGGCGCGCAGCAGCCGCGATCCAGCGCAAAGGATCTCGCCGCGCCTGTCACGCAGCAGCGAAGGCGGGGTGTGCATGTGCGCGTTCTCTCTCTCTCTCTCTCTCTCTGTGTGTGTGTGTGTGTGTGTGTGTGTGTGTGTGTCTTTGTGTCTGTGTCTCTCTGGATTGATTTGGGAGTCTCTCTGTGTGTCTCTGTCTTGCTCTCTTCGCCTGTGTCTGCTTGTTTGTGCGTCTTTCTGTGTGTGGTTCTGTCTCAGTGTGTGCGTTTGCGCCTCTCTGGGTGTGTTTGTGTGTGTGTCTGTGTGTGTCTCTGCTTTTGTGTGTCTCTGAGTCTGTGTATCTCTGTGTGTGTGTGTGTATGTTTTTGTGTATTTCTATGTGTGAGTCTGTATCTCTCTCCGTGTGTGTGTGTGTGTGTGTGTATTTCTATATGTGTATCTCTCTCTCCCCGTGTGTGTGTGTGTCTGTGTGTTTTTGTGTATCTCTGTCTCTATGTGTATCTGTATGCGTGCGTGTGTGTGTGCTTGCGTGCAGGAGAAAAGAAGCAACTTTCCAAGCGGTATCTGCCCCCCCCCCCGTCCCACAGCCAGGACCCCAGACTCCTCGCTACAGCCCAGCCCAGTCAGCCAGCCCGTCCCGGCCCCTCCGCCTCCCCTTCGGCCCCGGCTGGGAACTTCCCTCTCCAGACCCTCCCGGAGACGCTTGGCCGCCCACCTGCCCTGCCCGCCCACACCTGCAGCTCGGCGGTGGCGGCCATTCACCTGGTCCGGGTGCTGCTGCTGGCGACTGCAGGTGCGCGGGGTGCCGGCTTGTTTACGCCCGGCCGGAGCAGGAGCGGGCCCAGGCGAGGAGGAGGAGGAGGCGGCGGCTGCAGGCGGGGCGGCGCCGGGACCCTCCCCGGCTCGGCCCCCGGGGCGCTTGCGGGTGCGGGAGGCAGGGACGGCGGCATCGGGGGCTCCGCGGCGCTGCAGGCGGGGCTGCACTTCAGGTGCGAGAGGCGCGAGGGAGGGGGACAAGGGGAGGGAGGCAAGGAAAAGGACTCTGGGAATTGTAGTTTGCAGCGGCGGGGGGGGGAGCTGCCCGAAGCTCCGCAGGCTCGGATTGCTGGCAACTGTTGGCCGAGACCGGTCCTGTCTCTGGATGTGGAGCCTCCAGTGGCAGGAGCAGTCTACCTGGCGTCGGGTGGGCAGGACAGGGTTAAGCTGCATGGTTTACCTGCCCAGCCGGGGAACTTCTTCGGAGCTGCTTTTAGCACCATCTGCCCGGCGGGGGAGGAGAGGGGGGAGGTTCCCCCAAAAGGCGCCTCTGAAAGCCGTGCTGAAAAATAGGCACAAGTGTCCGAAAGTGGGGTGCCTCTCCCCAGCTTTTAATAGAAGCAAAAGACCCTCCAGCGGGTCCAGCTTGAACGAATCCAGGTTTAAACCCAGTTTGTCTACTTCTGACTCCCCGCCAGGTATGAATTTACTTGCATCCGATTTCTCCCCCCCCCCACAAAAAAACACCACCCGGGGTAATTAATTCAATCCAAACTCGTGATCAGAACTCTCAGGGATTGGCAATTCACTCAAGGCATCGCTGCAAGATTACTCACCTTTAATATTTCTGCCCGCCCGTGTTCACACGTGCTGAATCTCGGGTCACCTAGGGTCGTCTGAATGCTGCTCGAACTTTTCCTGGGTGAGTTGGACGAGCGCGGTTTGTCGGTTGTAAAAAGGAGGTAAAATTTCCCTCTCCGCGAAAGCAAAGGAAATGGCTGTGTGGCTTGTGGGGAGATTGTGCAGATTGGGCGGTTGGAGTTGTGCAACGTGGAAACAAACAACAAAAAAAGAGGTAAAATGTCATCAAGCCTAAAAATAGATTATTTAAGGCAGGGGTGTCAAACCAAGGCCACTTGGAGACTTGTGGACTTCAGCTCCCAGAATTCCCTAGCCAGCCAAGGTTGGATACCCCTAATCTAAAAGCATTCCAAGAAGACCCTGGCTGATTATTTTTTTTTAAAGGAATAAAACCAACAAGGAAAGGGAAGAATCAATGAATAAAAGGGCAGTGATTGCCCAGAATAAATCAGATTTAAAGCCATGCAGGAATAATAGAGCTTTAAATGGGCCAGGTATGCATTGGGTGGGGGGAGAGCCTTTTCTGAAATACTTGGGGGGGGGGGAAGCACAGAGAAGGCCGTTGCCTTCCTCCCCTCCTATTTGAACCTTTTCTCCAGGGTCAGCCCAGCAGAGTTGCCTGTAAAGCTGCAACCTTGATACAGGTAAAGGAGAACAGAGGAGACCTGTGTTTTGGAAGCAGCAAACAGAGAAAGCAGCAAATAAATCTGTGTTTTTCCTTCACAGAGACTCAGTGATCTAAAACAGGGATTCCCAACCTGTGCAAGTTGAAGATATGTGGATTTCAACCCCTAGAAGCCATCTTAAAGCATGCTGGCTGGGGAATTCTGGGAATTGAAGTCTATCCACCTTAAAGCATGCTGGCTGGGGAATTCTGGGAATTGAAGTCTATCCATCTTAAAGCATGCTGGCTGGGGAATTCTGGAAAATAAAGTCTATCCATCTTAAAGCATGCTGGCTGGGGAATTCTGGGAATTGAAGTCTATCCATCTTAAAGCATGCTGGCTGGGGAATTCTGAGAACTGGAGTACCTATACGTTAAAGTTTGCTGGCTGGGGAATTCTGGGAGTTGAAGTTCACACATCTTAGACTTAAGGCATGCCAGCAGAGGAATTCTGGGAACTGAAATCCATGTGTCTTTAACGTTGCCAAGGGTGGAAAACTAGAGGGAAACGAAGACAGAAGGAAAAAGTACATTGAGGGGAAGACACAAGGCTACGTGTGACAACCACTTTGATGACAGTGAATGAGTGTTTCTAAAAATGGCAGCTTCCCAGCTGTAACTTAGGAAAAAATTCACCACACTAAAGTCTGTGCCAGGAACTGGAGAAGTGGAAGAGAGACATAGAATGTCAGTTTGGTCTTGGAATTAAGGTACCAGGCTAGAAAGTGGGAGACAGTGCGTTCTAGTCCTGCCTTAGCCATGATGGCAGCTGGGTGACTTTGGACTAATCACCAGGAGATGGTGAGTTCTAGTCCTGCCTTAGGCATGAAAGCCAGCTGGGTGACTTTGGACTAATCTTCAGGAGATGGTGAGTTCTAGTCCTGCCTTAGGCATGAGAGCTAGCTGGGTGACTTCTCTCTCTCTCTCTCTCTCTCTCTCTGCAAAGAGGAAGAAAGGAAGAAAAAGAGAAAGAAAGGAAAGACAGAGAGAGAGCAGGCAGAATCTTAAAGATTCCTCAACTATTTTTCATAAACCAGAAAACATTGCATTTAAACGCACACATGCACACGCACACGCACACGCACACAAAACAGAGTGTCTGGCAAACATCATCCATACGATTGAAGATTTGTATTTTTTTAAAAAAGACTCCTTCATGTATGCCTGGCGTTTGGTGTTTTCCACACACTGGTTCTGGTGTGTGTGTGTGTGTGCTGAGAACTTTATTAATATATTTGCAAACCCTTGAATTTTTTTCAACTAGGATTCAGGGTTGCGAAGGAGGTCTGTTCTAGGGTGTGGGTGCTGCTTTTATAGTCATTTTATAGAATTAGGTAGGAGGAGACAGCTGTGTTCATTTACAGTAGCCAAAAATCAGGAGGCCAAGTTTGTGCCTTTTAATAAAACGTGTTAGAGACGGTTTTCATCAGACACCTTCTGATTTACAGCAAGGGTGTTGATTCATATCCTCTGCATTGCAAATGTTATTTGTGTAGTGATTTTTATCCCCTGTTTAAATTCAGGCTTTCAACGAAGCCTAAAAGCCTAAATTGCAAGAGGAAATCAAGTAAATAATAATTCCACTTAAATAAGTAAATAAGTATACAAATAAGTCTGTGTCTTTCAGCCCTTGGAAGGAGAGCTAAATAGCAAAACCATTTCCAGAAAAAACCTTGCCAAGAAAACTACAGAGACCAGGCCAGGCGATTGCCAGGAGTCAACACTGACTCAAAGGCACTAAAAAACCCCCAAAAATGTGTTTGTGTTGTGTGTGTGTGTGCGTGCACGCACATGAGCATGTTCTTTTTATAATCCTGTTAGATCTTTAATGACCCTGAAGGTGATTTGATGGTGACATTGCCTTGCATGGCCACACACATTACCCGCAAACAAGCTTTTCCCTACACACTCACACACATGCACACACCGACACACATACACACACACACACACACACACACACACACACACACACACACACCCTGCTGAGTCCTCTGAACCACCCTTCCGTGCTGTGTTTTTAACAACCTTTAGATCGGCCTGTTTCCCTGCTTCTGATTTTATGGCTTTTATCAGTGTGCGTTAAGTGGATTTTTTTTTTAAAATCAGTTCTGAAATTGCAATCCCTTTATGACCTCCTATCATGTTTCAAGTTGCATTTCTTTATTGCTTGTTTTAAAGATAAAGAGGGTTTTTAAGGAAAAAAAAACAAACAGCAAAAACAAGCAGAGGTGGGCAATTCATGATTTCCCAACATCTCTAGGCCTTAAATACAAGGATTAAGTGGTGTTCTGGGCTTGGACACTGCAAAATTCCACTTAGGTTTGATCGTGTTTTGCAAGAGGTGAAGGCCATGTTTGGTGCTGGGGGAGGAGATGTCCCCCCCCTTGTTAGAAATAGATGTTTCAATAGAACAGAATCTTTGTGGCTCAAGGTTGAACTGGGGTCCTTGGTGTTCTCTGAGCTTGGTGGTTTTCATGCAGATGTTTCATGACCCAACTAGATAACGCCATCAGTGTTAGACGGGAGGAGGAGAAGGAGGAGGAAAAAGTGGAGGAATAAGACTATGGGGTTCTTAATGCTCTCTAATCATGGTGTTTTTTTCTTGCAGACGTTTCATGACCCAACTAGGTAATGTAATCACTGCTGGAAGGGAGGAGGTTTGGGAGGAGGAAGAGGAGGAGGAGGAAGAGGAGGAGGAGGAAGAAGAGGACTATGGGGTCCTTGGTGCTCTCTGAGCTTGGTGGTTTTCATGCAGACGTTTCATGACCCAACTAGGTAATGCCATCAGTGTTAGAAGGGAGGAGGGTTGGCAGAGAGGAGGAGGAGGAGGAGGAGGAGGAGGAGGGGGACGACGACTATGGGGTCCTTAATGCTCTCTTAATCCTCCTCCTTCTCCTCCTCTCCATAAACCTCACTTCCTTCTACTTCTGATGGTGTCACCTAGTTGGGTCATGAAATGTCTGCAACAAAACAAGCAAGCTCAGAAAGAACCAGGGACCCCAGAAAGACATGTTTTTTTGGCCGGAGCCTGGTGTTGTAGGGAAAAAAGAATTCAACCGAGCCCACGGCATAATTCGTCACCAGTGGCACTTTTTAATGGCAGTCTCTCTCGACTCTCTTAATACCAACATGGCGGAGAGGGATAAGCTTCTGAAACAAACTCAGGATGAATAATATAGCTGTCCCTCTCCGGCCCTCCAGACCTCTTAAAATGACTCGTGTCCCATCTGCAAGGAGAGAAAAAGAGAATTAGCAAAACTCACCAAGGCTGCACATCCAACTATCCACCATACCAAAGTCTTCCAACCTTCTTACTCCATCTAAGTGACCAACCCTCGCGGTTTCCCTACTAATGAGTGGGTGTGCTAGAATTTGGGGTCCAAACAGATGGGGGTGGCTAGCAAAACTAGATAGCATACTAAAAAGCAGAGGCATCACCCTGCCAAAAAAGTGCGTATAGTCCAGGCCATGGTTTTCCCAGTGGCAATGTATGGCTGTGAAAGTTGGCGCATAAGAAAGGCTGAGCGCCAAAGAATGGAGGCCTTTGAACTCTGGTGCTGGAGAAGACTCCTGCGAGTCCCCTGGACTGCAAGGCGATCCAACCGGTCAGTCCTAGAGGAGATCAACCCCAACTGCTCTTTAGAAGGCCAGATCCTGAAGCTGAAACTCAAGTACTTTGGCCACCTAATGAGAAGGAAGACTTCTCATTAGGTGGCCAAAGAGAAGAGAAGAGCCTAATGCTGGGAAAGATTGAAGGCAACAGAAGAAGGGGACGACAGAGAAGGAGATGGCTGGATGGAGTCACTGAAGCAGTAGGCGTGAGCTTAAAGGGACTCCAGAAGATGGTAGAGGACAGGAAGGCCTGGAGGAATGAATGTCCATGGGGTCGCGATGGGTCAGACACGACTTCGCAATTAACAACAACAACAGTTAGAGAAGGCTACCTCTAGTCTTACAAAATCCCCTTATTTCCTGTCTAGAAAGAAAGAAGGAGCAAGTCTGCAAAGGTTAATCATCAGGCCAATGAGGAAAAAGGTACCGTATATTCCGGCGTATAAGGCGACTGGGCGTATAAGACGACCCCCAACGTTTGAGAAGATTTTCAGGCTTTAGAAAGTCATCTTATATGCCAGAAAATACAGTACAATATTGGATTTCTGTTTATAGATGAGCACAATAGGAGCTCCTTTGCTGCTAGAAAGCTTTGTCCTGTCAGTGCTTATTTCTGTAAAAAAAAAAATAGGGCTGGCCACTAGGGGGCAGATTGGTTTTAAATTCAGAGAACAGCTACCCGTATATTCCTGTGTATAAGACGACCCCTGACTTTTGAGAAGATTTTCAGGCTCTAGAAAGTCGTCTTATACACCGGAAAATACGGGTACGTGATTTTTTCCAGCAGGAATATTTGGTTGGGGGAAAAGGAGAGTTTAATCTCTGAAGGTCCTGCCATTGGAGGTTTCACTCATCTATTCCTTCGCCTTTCTGTTTTCATTTTAAAGACAAGTTTCTAGTCCTCATGGCTTGCTGTGAAAGTGGGTGAGTGATCAAAAGCAGAAGTAGGCATCCACGAGTTTGAAAGTTGCCAAGGTTGGACACCCCTGCTCTAGATTACAGGTAGTCCCTGACTTACAACAGCTTGTTTAGTGACCATTCATGGTTACAACGGCACTGAAAAAGTGGCGTAGGGCCGTTTTTCACACGACCGTTGCAGCATTCACTTGATCAAAATTTGGACTCTTGGCAACTGGCATGTACTTATGACGGTTGCACTGTCCCGGGGTCGCGTGATCCCCTTTTGCGACCTTCCGACAAGCAAAATCAGTGGGGAAGCCAAATTCACTTAACAACCGTGTGACTAACTTAACAACTGCAGGGATTCACTTAACAGAGGCGGCGAGAAAGGTCATAAAATGGAGCAAAGCTCACTTAACAATTGTCTCGCTTAGCAACAGACATTTTGAGCTCCATTGCGGTCGTAAGCTGAGGACTACCTGTAAAAAGACATGATTTCTCCAGCAGAGAGATTTGGCTGCAGAAAAAGGGAGATTTAGTCTCTGAAGGTCGTGGCATTAGAGCAGTGGTTCTCAACCTTTTTAATGCCGCGACCCCCAACCGGTTGTAAGTCGAGGACTAAACCGGTCGTACGTCAAGGACTTTCCCTGCCCGGGAGTGCCGCGCATGCATCGTGCTGCCCCCTGCACCGGCCGAGGCGTAGCTGGCAAGCGGCAGAGACGGAGCAGGCCGACCACTGGCTGGGCCACCAGTTGGCCCAGCCCAAGGGAGGTAAGGCACCCGCCGGAAAAGGGGAAAAAAATGGCGGACAGCCTTGCTTGGCGACCCCCGTGAAATGGTCGATCGACCCCAAATGGGGTCGCGACCCATAGGTTGAGAACCGCTGCATTGGAGGTTTCCCCCATCCATTCCTTCACCTTTTTCTATTTTAATTTTAAGGACAAGTTTCTAGTACTCATGGTTTTACAGTGAGCGGTCAAGAGGCAATGGCAGGGCTGAGAAGAATTGGTGATTTTTTCCAGCAAAAATATTTGGTTGGGGAAAAGGAGAGTTTAATCTCTGAAGGTCCTAGCATTGGAAGTTTCACCCATCTATTCCTTCACTTTTCTATTTTAATTTTAAAGATAAGTTTCTCGTTGCTGTGAAAGTGGGTGAGTGGTCAAGAGCAAATAACAGAAAATGAGAAGAGTTGGCGTCCGCAAGTCTGAAAGTTGCACAGGTCGGACATCCCTGTTCTAGATTAATTGGCTGAATCAATTAGTTTAAATTGGGAGGCATATTGTCAACTTCCTGGTCCTGATTCCCACCCTTTAGGCAATTGCACAAAACCTGGCATGGCTTCCCAAAATAGCCATAAAACTATGCAGCAGCAGGAGAAGCAATCAAAATATCTTGGGGGGCTGGAAACTTAGAGCAGGCGTGTGATGTCGCAACTTTGCTGAAGCCAGTCAAATCTGGAAGATCCAGAAGTTATAAGGGAGTTTGAGGTGGGGGGCGGGGAAAACCCCAATATTTTGATTTTGGGTTTTACTGATTAGATTGATGTTGTTGTTATAGAAATGGCTAGTTTATGCTATTGTAGGAAGATAAACAATTGAGGTTCGATGCTGCAACAGAGAGAGTCGGAAATCAATGCCTTTTTTTTGTCTCCCCCCGTTTTCACACTTCGCTTTCCCCCTTCCCTTTGTTCCCTACTACTTGCTTTGTATTTTTGTATTTTATACTATAAGCTAATAAAAATAAATATGTAAAAAAAAGGAGCATATTTTGACAGGGCCTCCACCTTGCCCTGAAGCCTGTCTTGAGTTCCCACAGTTAGTCCTTGACTTGTGACCCAAATTGCCATTGCTAAGTAAGGCAATTATTAAGTGAGTCACACGCCCAATTTTACGACTTTCCTCCCCCTCGTGGTGGTTAAGCAGATCCCTGCCGTTGTTAAGTGAATCACAGAGTCATTAAGTAAATCTGGCTTCACCCCGTTGATTTAGTTCTCAGAAGCTGGCTGGGAAGTCGTGAATCGCAAGAGACGGGGCAGACATCATAAATACACGCCACTTGGCGAGGGTCCGAATTTTGATCACCTGATTATTGGGAAGATTGGTTTTAGCTTACTTTTATGCGTGCTATTGCAACTTCAAACCATCATTAAATGAATGGTGGTTAAGTTGAGGACCACCATCTTGTTCAACCCCTTGCTCACTTGGAGGAATCTATTCCATCATTCCCAATAGGTAGTCATGCAGTCTCACTGGGAAACCTCCAATAAGTGGAGACTGTTGAGTCCGTGGCGGGAAAACAGACACGAGAAGCAGCTGGAGTTCTCAGTTTCTTTTATTCAGCGTTCAGCTTACAGGAAGATGGCTTCAGCCTCGCCCAACGCCTCGCAGCCTCTTATATAGGCAACTCCCGGGTAAATGGGTTACTTTTCCCGCGCCAGCACCCGCGCATGCGCACGGCGCTGGCGACAGCCTGTCTGGTCCCGGGCAGCTTTGCACCTGCCCGGGACTGCCTGCAAACGCCCGAGCCGTTTGCAAAGGCTCGGGACATAACACCCCTTTCCCCCGGGCTAAAACTACTACCAACATACAACATTTATTTTATACGACAATTTGCTCCCCAGTGCTCCCACTGTTTACTGGCTTTTGCCTTGCCAGCAATGTTATGTAATCTTCTAGGTACTTAGGAGATTTCTTTGCTCTCTGTGACCTTCTTAGCTCTGGGTTACTGGCATAAGTCCCCTGACTGGAGGGAGGCGTGAGCCTGTTCTCTCTATTGTGCCCTGGTGTCTTCCAAGGACTGTGCCCCGATGCCTGGCCTGCTTGCTTGCCCACCGGGCTCGTCAGGCCAGGGCTTCTGTTACTTTGTGACCTGGTTGTCCTACCTAGCCGCAGACCCTCAGGCCCCTTAAAGTGATAGCCGCTGCTGGGCGTCTCTGTAGAACCTCCTAGGTCAGTCCAAGACCTGTCAGGAGGCTGTCCATTCCCTGAACCCCATTCTGTGCTCGGGCTCGTGTGGGGTTCTGTACTTTCCCAAAACTCAGGTGTTCCCTGATTTGTGCTAGGGGTGTTGTAGTCGGGACTCGGTTCCTCGACTAGCTCTGTGTATGTTTGACCCCCTGTAGGATTTGGGTTAAGGTCAGGCCAACCTTGGGAATTGTGTGCCAGCTCTCTTGCGGGGAATGATTTGTTGGGATGCCCCCGGGTATCCTCCGTTGCTGGAGTGCTGTGTGATGTGTGTGGAAAGTGAGTATGCCCCCGGGGTGACTCCCTGGCTGGAGTAGGCGTGAGTGCCTGTTGTGTGGGTAAGCTCCCTGACTTCCTTTTCGGAGCAATTGCAGAACCCTGGGATGGGCCGTTTGTGGCTCCCTCAGTGGAGATGGGCAGTAGCTCTTGCCCTTCCCTTTGCTCCAAAGGGTCCCCCTCCCCCCCTGGAAAAGACCCAGGAGTCTCAGCAGAAAAGTCTCGCCTAGAGCGAAGTTGGTCGATGTGCCGACGCAGGACACGACCGTTGTCCAGGGCAACCTCGTAGGAGAGAGGAGCTGTGATCCTGGACACAGAAGCGGGGACCCATGTATGACCAGGCCCGTAATTGCGAGCCCAAACCGGGGCACCCACAAGTAGTTGTCTAGGTGCCCTAGGATGTGAGGTAGATGAAGGCAGTCTGTCCGGATGCAACCGGTCAAGTCTCGTAGTAAGTTGGCGCCCCCAACGAAGTTCAGCTGGACTTCTCCCTGTAGAAGTGGACGGTGTGGTGCGATAAGAAAGGAGAAAGTCAGCCAACCTGTGATGCCAGTCCCCGTAGGTGAGTCTCTTCAAGGCGTCCTTTGCGATGCGCACCATGCGTTCAGCCATACCGTTGGTGGACGGGTGAAAAGGCGCAGATGTGGCATGACGAATCAGGTTTGCCTGTAAGAAAGCTTGGAATTCGGAGGAGGTGAATTGAGGGCCGTTGTCGGACACAATGACATCTGGCAGCCCGTGTGCAGCAAAAATCCCCCTCAGTACCTGAATAGTCTTTGCAGTGGTGGTGGATGAGACAGGCACAACCTCAAGCCATTTTGAATGGCTGTCAACAAGGACCAAGAAGAACTGGCCCTGAAAGGGCCCAGCGTAGTCAATGTGCACCCTAGACCATGGGGACTGTGTTTCCTCCCATCTATGCACAGGAGCTTGGGGCATCTCTGGGCGAGATCGTTGGCACAGGTGGCATGCATGCACCTTAGCCTCAATATCTTTATCTAAACCAGGCCACCACAAGTGGCTGCGTGCAAGAGCCTTCATACGAACAATGCCAGGATGACCCTCGTGGAGGGATTCTAAGACCCTAGTCCTCATTGAGGTGGGAATGACAACTCTGTTTCCCCAAAGCAGACAACCCTGAGAAAGGGACAGTTCGTTCCTTTTGGACCAGAAACTCTGAAACTCAGGACTAGGGCAGTGCTCAGGCCACCCGGACAGGACCCAGGAGCGGACACGTGAAAGTGTGTGATCTGTACCTGTTTCAGCGGTAACATCCCTGGCACTAAGAGGGAGCTCGGGCAAGGCTTGGATTGATAGAATGTTGACAGCTGGCGCGGGGTCAGCTTCTACTACTGGCAGAGGCAACCTACTGAGGCCATCAGCATGGCCCATTTCTTTCCCAGGCTTGTGGAGTAATGAAAAATCATATGCAGACAAAAAAATAGACCACCTAAGCATTCTAGGGGAAATGATGTGGGGAGTCTGCTTACGTGTGGTAAACAGTCCCAGCAGGGGCTTATGGTCAGTGAAGACCGTGAAATGCCTGCCATATAGAAAATCGTGGAATTTTTTAATTCCAGCAACAACAGCCAGAGCCTCCCTGTCTATCTGAGCGTAGTTGCGCTCGGCAGAAGACAGTGTTCTGGAGTAGTATGCAATAGGAACCTGAGTTCCATCAGACCTGAGGTGACTCAGGCAGCTCCAACCCCGTAGGGGGACGCATCACAAGCGATGCACACAGGGAGAGACTCGTTGAAATGTGCAAGAACACTGTTAGAAGTGAGCAAGGCCTTGACTTCTTTAAAGCAAGCCTCATGTGCTTGTGACCACAGCCACACAGCTTGTTTGTCTAGTAGCCTGTGAAGAGCTCAGCTACACTAGCTTTATGTGGAAGAAAAGAATTGTAGAAATTCAGGAGGCCTAGGAAGGCCTGAAGTTCGGCCTTAGACTTTGGCCTGGGTGCTTCTAAAATAGCAGTTAGTTTGGATTCAGCAGGATGAATCCCAGCAGCATCAATTTTTGAATCCCAGAAATTCAGTAGAAGGCACCCCAATCTTGCATTTGTCTTTTCTGAGCTTGAGGCCTGATTTCCTGAATCTTAACAGGACAGCCCTAAGCTTTCAGCTAGAATGTGTGTGGAGTCTCCTGCAATCAAGACATCGTCAAAGTAGGGGCAGACCCCTGGTATACCTCGTAGTGTGTTTTCCATTACGCTTTGGAAAATCCCAGGAGCGACATTCACTCCAAACTGTAGCCTTTTTACCTTAAAGGCTCCCTGTGGGTCACAATAGTCTGAGCTATGGCAGCATCATCATCAACAGGCAGCTGTTTATATGCTTGAGCTAGGTCAAGCTTTGCAAAAACACGCCCCCCCTTTAGAGAGGCCAGGATGTGACTGACCACAGGAACAGGATAGGCATGTTGCTGCAATGCCTTATTGAGTGTGCATTTGTAATCAGCACAAATGCGAATGTCCCCATTTGCCTTTAGAGGCGTGACAATGGGGGTCTCCCACGGGCTGGAATCAACAGGTTCTAGGATTCCCTGTTGGATTAGTTTGTCTAATTCAGTGTCAATCTTACTTTTTAAAGCAAAAGGGACCCTTCTTGCTTTAATCCTAATGGGAGTGACAGTGGGGTCTAGCTTTAAGGACACAGGTGGTCCTTTGAATGTGCCCAGCTGGGGGCTGAAAACATCTGCAAATTCTTTGCAGACTTCCTGTAGGTCGCGTGTTTGTAAGCTGTTGAGTCCTGTGACGTGTCTCCCCAGGGCCTCAAACCAATCGAGTCCTATGAGACTCGTTCATTCACCCCCTACTACTAATAAGTCTAGTGGACCTTCAAAACCTCGTTGTATTGCACGTTAAGGGTGGCCTCCCCCTTAACACACACTCTTGAGTTCTGAAAATCTGTTAATACAATATCAGAAGGCCTTAACTTGGCCTTAGTCCCACTACTTGAACAAATCTTCCTAAATGTATGCAATGAAATAATGGAAAGGGCAGACCCTGTGTCTAGTTCCATAGATAATGGAACCCCTTGTAGCTTCACGTTGAGTGACAGCTTTTTTCTTCATGGGCTTGTGTGTGCCTGTTCTACAGATGCTTCTTCGCGAAGCGCAAAAACCTACCCTATTCTGGCTGGGGAATCTGGTACCCTTTTTTTCAGCTTCTCTTGGGGTTGTGCCTTTCGTCGTCCCGACACACAGCTGCAATGTGCGCCTTGTTTGCCGCATGCCCTGCGATATAGCGGAGCGGAACTTGCAGTCGGGTTTCTTCTGTGGCGACCTCCACAGCCGATGCCTTGAGCGGATGCCGCAGAGCGTCCCTTCTGGTTTTCTTTTTTTTTTTTTATTCTTCCTTCGCGGGTGTAGACGGTCGACTTCTTCGTCCGGATCCTCCTCGGAGTTTCGTCGGACGTCTTCCTGGTGCACGGACGCACCCTCTGCACTGCTTCTGATCGGACGCATGTTCTTGACGGCGCCGCCTGCTGCTTCTTCTGCGGTGACTTCCCTTAAGGCGTCTTGGAAGGATAATTCTTCCTTAGCGAAAAGTCTCTGTTGTAGCGCTCGATGCCTTAACCCGCACACGAATCGGTCCCTCAGTCGTTCCTCGAGGTCCTTGAACTCGCAGGGCTTGGCGGCCTTCCGTAACGCGGCGATGTACTCCTTGGCTGACTCCACGGACCGTTGATCCCTCTGCTCGAAGGTGTGGCGCCATGAGATAACGGACACCTTGGGGTGGAAGTGGTCCTTCAGCAGCTTCTTCAGGTCTGCGTAGCTTACAGACTCTACTGGAACAGGTGCTGCAAGGTTTTCTGCGATTTCGAAGGCGTCTAGGCCGCAAGCGCAAAGCAGGGTGGCAGCCTTCAAGCTATCTTCCCTCACTGGTTGGCCTTGAAATTAGTTCTCCATTCTGGATACTAGGATCCCACCGCTCTGGATGGAGACGTCGAATTCCGCAAGCCTCCGATTTTCGCCATCTTCGGATCTTTCAGAGAAGGGTCTATCAAGCAGCCTACCCCGAAAAATGCGCACTGGATTGGCGGGCAGGCTGCGATGTAAACACCGTTCCTCTTCCGCCGCTCAGGACTCCTTGGGTAAGCTTACACTTTTTTCCTTTCCAGGTAGTGCAAGGCATCACCCTTCGTCGCCAGTGTTGAGCCTTGGCGGCGAAAACAGACACGAGAAGCAGCGGAATTTCTCAGTCTTTTATTCAGCTGTTCAGCTACAGGAAGATGTCTCAGCTCAGCCAAACGCCTCACAGCCTCTTATATAGGCAACTCCCGGGTAAATGGGTTACTTTTCCCGCGCCAGCACCCGCGCATGCGCACGGCGCTGGCGACAGCCTGTCTGGTCCCGGGCAGCTCTGCACCTGCCCGGGACTGCCTGCAAACGCCCGAGCCGTTTGCAAAGGCTCGGGACATAACACCCACCAAACATGATAATAAGTGCCTGACTTATGTTTGCATTTCCAACATCTGTCTGACATGTTTTTAAACATTTTTGCTAGTCTTGCTGGTGGCAAATGCCATCTATAAAACATTTTATATAAATTTTCTTGTAGGAAGTTGACATTGTCAGTTTATAATTTCTTTCCCATAAATTTTGTCATTTTTATAATTCTATATTATATCCAAAAACTTTTGCCCATCTTATCATTGTTTTTTTAACTTGTTCGCTTTCCATTTTCAAAGTTAATAAAAATTATAAATTTTCTTAATTAGTTTCTCATCAGAAGTTAACAATATCTTACCAAACAGAGTTTAACATCTTTATCATATCTAGTTTGCATTTGTAAATGTGCCTACCATGATAAATTGATATCCTGATTTTCCATTTCTTTTTTAGATTTTAAATTCCCTTCAGAGTTTAGAATATCTCTATATGTCCAGATTTTTTCAGTCAACTAAATTTGGGTGTAAAAATGCTTTCATTGTTGGCAACCACCCTGGAATTTTCAGATATATTTTACATTTTATTTTTTCCCATGTTGTTAATAATACATTTCTTATATAGTGATTTTGGAAGTATTTATAAAATTTATTTTTCCTGTACCATAAGAAAGCATGCCACCCCAATTGTAATCATGTCCCTCCAGATATAATAACCTTTTGTTTCTAAGAATTATCCATTCTTTTACCCATGTTAACAGAGATGCTTGGTAATATGAAACCCACTCTGGTAAACCAAAACCTCCATTTTCCTTGGCATCTTGTAATATTTTCATCTTAATTCTAGCTTTCTTTCCTTGCCAAATAAATTTCAAAATTAATGAATTTAAATATTCAAAGATTTTTTTCTTAAGTTTTATAGGTATTGTTTGGAATAAAAATAAGATTTTCGGTAATATATTCATTTTCACTGTAGCAATTCTTCCTAATATTGACAATTGCAAGTTTTTCCATTTTTTTCAAATCCACTCTTATTTGATTCAATAGTTTTATATAGTTATCTTCTTTTATCGTTGAACATCTTGCTGTTGAGTATATTCCCAGATATTTGACCTTTTTAAGTATTTGTAATTCTATTTTTTCTGACATTTGTTTTTTTCTTTTTATCTGAAAGATTTTTGACTATTACTTTAGTTTTTTCTCTGTTTATTTTCAGTCCTGCTATTTCCCCATACTGTTCTATCTTTCCCAGTAGTTTAGGAATCATCTCCAAAGGTTCTTCTAAAATAAAGCATCAGCAAATGTTATAATTTGTATGTTTCATCTTTTATTTCTAGTCCTTTAATTTCTGTATCTTGTCTAATATTTCTATTTAAAACTTCCAAGGTCTGAATAAATAACAATGGAGATAATGGGCATTCTTGCCTTGTACCTTTTCTTACCTCAAAGTTATCTGTATAATCTCCATTTACAATCACTTTCGCTGTTTGTTTATTGTATACTGTTTTAATCATATTTATAAAGTTTTGTCCAAAGTCCATTACTTTTAGTTGCTGAATCATAAATTGCCAGGAAACATTATCAAATGCCTTTTGGGCATCTAAAAATATTAATGCCAATTGTTTCCCTGGATGTAATTCATAATATTCCAATACATCCATTATCACTCTTAAATTATTTTTAATTTGTCTCTTTGGTAAAAAAAACCATTTTGATCTGAATGTATAAATTCAGTTAAGAATCTTTTCAGTCTCTCTGCTATTACTGAAGTAAAAATTTTATAATCCACATTTAATAACGATATTAGCCTGTAATTTTTTATCTGTGTCAAGTCTGAATCTTCTTTTGGTATTAAGGTAATATTTGCTTCTGTCCATGTATTTGGGAGCTTAGCCTCCAGCAAAAGTTCACTGCAGACATCTTTCAACAGTTCACTTAATATATCTTGTAAAGATTTATATAGCTCCGCCGGTAGTCCATTTGGCCCCGGTGTTTTCTCGTTGGTTTTTTTTTTTTTTTTTTTTGTCTTCTTATGGCCTCTGTTATTTCCATCATTGTTATTTTTTCCTCTAACAAGTTTCTGAAATTTTTGAAAGATTGTTTTCTTCCAGATATTGAATCATTCTCTCTCTTGGAATTTCTTCTATATCATACAGTTTCTTACAGTATTCTTTAATTATCTTTTTTATTTCTTTGTTTTTAAATTGTAGGCAACCTTTTTCACCTACTAAATCATTTATCAGTTTCTTCTCTTTCTTAACTTCTTTTTTAAGTTTGTAAGCTAGACATCTTCCTGGTTTGTTTGCATTTTCAAAAAAGTTTTGTTTTGCTCTTTTTATTTGCTGTGCCAATTTTTCTGAATCCAACAAATTTAATTTATGTTTTGTTGTTTCCATTTTTCTTTTCAGAATCTTCTTTGTGGATTCATTTGCAGTTCTGAATCTAGTTTTTCAAATTTTTCTCTTAATAATATATATTGTTGTCTTTTCTGTTTATTTGTTTTTTTGCCATGTATGTTATAGCTATACCTCTAAAATATATTTTGGCTGTATCCCATACATTTTGTAATGTATCTTCTTTTTTGTTTTCTTTGAAGAAAAACTCCATTTCTTTTTTTGCTAGTTCTATAAATTATCTTTCTTTTAATATAGATTGATTCAAAGTCCATCTTAATTTTTTTGGTATTCTTCTCCATATCACTTTTAAGGGGTTAGGATCTGCCCATGTATCTGATTCTATCTCAATCTCCTGCATACTTGTCCTTAATTCAGATGTCATCCAAATCATGTCAGTTCTGGAACAGGATTTATGACTGTTTGAATAAAATGTATATTGTAATTTTCCTGAATTCATTTCCCTCCAAACATCTTGTACCCCAATTTCTTCTATCATGTTAAAAAAAGTCTTAGGTAATCTTTTTCTTCCATTTTTTCCTGTTTTGCTAATTTTGTAGTCTAATGTCCCATCCACTATTGCATTGAAGTCTCCTACTAAGCAAATATTTTGATACTCCATTTCTATTATTTTTCTATGGAGATTTTGATAAAATTCTTCCTGCTTATTATTTGGTGCATATATTACTACCAACAATGTTTTTGATGTAAAAATATTTCTACCATCACAATTCTTCCTTCTTCATCTGAATAAATCATAAAGATTAAAGATTGTCTCTTTAATATATGCAGTTACACCTCTTTTTTTCTGCTTTGCTGATGCATAGTAAAATTTCCCAATTTTGGGGTATTCCAAAAGCTTATAACATTGTCTTTTTATATGTGTCTCTTGCAAACAAATTATATCTATATTTAATTTCTGTAGTTTTCTAAAACAATTATTTCTTTTTGATGGGAAATTCAGTCCATTTATATTCACTGAGAAAATTCCGTTTACTTTCTCTATTTCAATTATTTATATTTATGTCTTGTCGATCTCATAGTCCTCTGTTCTCTGGCAATTCCTTCATTCTCTTGATCAAGTTTCTCTTTCTGTTCTACTGTTTGTATAGTTGCTTCCTCAGTTGCTTCTTCTGTTTGTTTCTGATCTTTTCTCTCCTCTTATTGATATTGTACTCCTTTATTTAAGAATGCTTGATTTCTTTTATCAAAGTCTTGTGTCTTCCAAACTGAGTCCAATCAGTATCTTGTATTATTCCAGTTGACTAAGATCCCTTCTGGCATTAACCATCTGAAATTTATACCTTTTGCAATTAGCTTTGTAATTAAGAAGTGATATTGTCTTCGGGTGTCTCTCATTCTCTTAGGGATCTGCTTGAACACCATGATTTCTTTTTTCTTACATTGTAATGGTTCATCTCTAACTTTTCTCAATATTTCATCTCTTGTTGTTTTCTTTATGAATCTTACAGGAGTGAAAATTAGGCTCACCCAGTTTCAGCATGCTGTTGACAATCAGCTGTTTGTTGGAGCGCCATGGCTCCTCACTTTTTTTTCCAGCTGACAATGACTTGGGCTGTCCATGCTTGTCAGGCAGCCTTTTTCCCCTCCTTTTGGAGGGTTTCTTCAGTGAGTATGGCCCAGACTCCTGAAGCTACCCTCCTTCTTCATTGCCTCTCCAGGGCAACTTTCCGACCCCTTGGGGTCACTGGACTGAACGAAATTGGGCTAAGAAGCCGGAGCCCCGTCTTCTTCCACCCATCGCGTCAAAGTGTCAGACTGGGAGTCTCCAGAAAATCTATAATCTTATTTTACTCTCTTTTCTATTTAGAATCATTGTGCTTCTTGAAATACAATTATTTTATTATAAAGATTATTATTATAAAGAACCTTAGGAAGAAGTTCTGATGGTGATGTGTCTGCCAGTTACACACAAGACATGCTACACATTCAACATATTCATTGTAGCTGCAAATCTTCACCTCAAGTGATGTAAAAGCAAATTATAAATTATAATTTTTGCTTTAAGCATACCAAGATGCAAGATCTTACTTTTACAACAACCAACAAAAGCCAGAGAGATAGACAAAGAATAAATTCAGGGAGGATTCAAATCCAGACAGTTTCCAGTCTCCTGTTTAAACAGGTGATTCAAACTGGGAATGAAGACAATTTCAGGAAAGGGGATAGAATTTCCACAAAGAGTTAGTCAGGCAGATATCTGCCCCTTTAAAAAAAAAAAAAGCTCTGACTTTTAGCTTGACAAATTTTCTGGCTTCATTCTTTCAACCAGACTGCTTGGCTATCATTGTTCTACGTTTCATAATAGATGATGCATTGCAGGGCTCAAAAAGTTGCCCAACTACAATTCTGGGTCAGCTTTTCTAGACTATATTGTATATCCCAAGTAAATTCTTATACAATGCACTCTATTCCGTTAATTCCTGTAATACAGGCTGGGACTGTATCTGATCTGGCTCTTTGCTTTCTGAATCTGAAGAATCAGACTGATTCTAAACAGTGCTAAAAAGTGATAGTGGGAAAATCTGCCTAAAGTAAGTGATGTTCTCCTCACTGGAGTTTTTCAAATAGAAGTTGCCTGTATCCCTGTTAAGGATGGTTTAGAACAGTGGTTCTCAACCTTTTTAATGCTGCGACCCCCAACCAGTCGTAAGTCGAGGACTACTCAACCGGTCGTAAGTCGAGGACTACTCAACTGGTGCAGCACCGTTTGCAGAATGGGACATTTGGTGGGCTCAGCAGGGCAGAGACAGCCTGGACAATTCCTATTGGCTTTTGAAAGCCAATAGAATTAGACTCTATTCAAGAGAGTCTATTCTATTGGCTTTCAAAAGCCAATAGAATAAAAGGGAGTAGCACAGCTAAGGCAAAGGGGGAAAAAATGGCGGACTGCGTTGTTTGGCGACCCCCGTGAAATGGTCGTTCGACCCCAAATGGGGTCCCGACCCACAGGTTGAGAACCACTGGTTTAGAAGATTCGGATATACAGGAAAGATCAATGTTAGAACAGTGTTTCTCAACATTGGCAACCCTAAAATTATATGTACTTCAACTATGCTGACTGGAGAATTCTAGGAGTTGAAGTCCACACATCTTAAAGTTGCCAAGATTGAGAAACACTGAGCTAAATAATCTATATTTTGATAAAGAAAAGAAAAAAGAAAAAAAACAGATAGAGCAAGGAATGGTTGAATCTGAAAAGTTCAATTCAACGTAGTTTTTCATTTATTTTAGTCAGTTTCTGAATTAATTTGTGAAGTCACTCTCTGCCAATAAATCAATGTAAATGTTTGCACGTTTGTTTGAGCACTAAGTATTAATATGCTTAGTTTTTTCTTTTATGTAATATTAAATTTAAAAAATGGTTATTTATGTCTCTTGATATATTCACAATATATAATATATAATGTATATAATTTGCAATGATCATATATACACTTAGAAAGTGAGATTTGTTTAGTGTGCATGAAAATTGTTCGCTAGAAACTGCTCACTTGCTGCTAGAAATGGAGTTGCTGCTTATTTACAGCATAGTTTCTATTTCTTTATTAGTAAATAAATAAAATATTGCAAAATCATATATCTTCAGTGATCTTTATCTCCTATTTGAGTAGCACTGCTTTGAGAATTTTCCACTGTTTTGGGAAGCAGGAGAAAGTAAAATTTCTTTGGAAAAAGAAAAGGGTAAACCTTAAAAATATCTCACAATTACAATACTGTAATGTTAGTCAGAAGCTCAGTTCTATACATAATGCAAATAGTTTTTATTAATATTTTTCCTTGTGAATCCACAGAGAGAATGTAGACAATCATCAGGGTAAGAGGTAAATATGGTGTCCCTTAGATAGTCTGGATTTTAGTTTCCAAAAGACCCAGTCAGCCTGACCTATAAGTAGTGATTATAGAAGTGGCAACCCAATACATCAACATTCAGAAATAAGACATTCAATAATCTCTTATTTATATTATATAATGTTGATGAAAGCATGGCTTTCCATCAACAATGCATTACTGGTTGAGAAAAACCATGTCCATGACTACCTCAGTTGTTATCACACATACAGTAATCATCCTAACAATAATGGATAACTAATGAATATATTAATTGTTAAATTAATTTTTAACTAACCAGGTCTCTGCTTTCTTGTCAGAACAACCTAGGTAAATGGGTGCTTCTAGATTAAAGCTGTAGCTACAACACAGCTCACACTTGTTATTTTGCTAGACCAAACTCTCAGAACATATGGAAGGTAATTCACTGGATTGTGAAAACAGATAATTCTGAAGGGAGCTATTATCATTTTGATTCATTGCAGCCATCGGAAAGTTGGTCTTACTGAGGCATAGAAGAGTTGATGGCTCCTGCTTCACAGATTTATGAAGCAAAATGATCTGTCTCCTCCAATATGTCCCCCTACCCCAAAAATCAGAACAAAACAAATCTTTATATATTGTGCTGCTTTTGACTTTCTGAAACTTTTTCATGCCCTTTCTCTTTTACAGAGCAACCACTGTTAAAAACAAATCTTCATAGATTTATGAAGGAACAAGCATATTCTACTATTTTTGTCTGTATTTATATTGTTGAAATCAAATGTAATTTAATCCTAAATGCTTCATGACCAGGACCTAGTAGGTTTAATGTTGAATGTCTTGTGATTTTGTAACATCACCCAGCATTTCTGTCTTCCCAGAAGCAGTATAGGAAGCAGTAGTAAATGAGTGTTTTGTTGTTTGTATATGGGTGTAGAAGTCAATTTGGGAGTGTTTGGAAACAACCTGGGAGAGAGAAGGAATTTTGAAGTGAAATGAAAGCAATGGGCAGCCATTTATCTGAAATGGTATAGGGTTTCCTACCTGAGCAGGGGGTTGGACTAGATGACCTCCAAGGTACCTTCCAACTTTATTATTATTATTATTATTATTATTATTACTATTATAAAGGAAATTTATGAAATTCATTTCTTTCTTGTAAATATTATATACATTTATATTATTGATGCCCAAGGATTTTTTAAGCTCTTGCAAATAAGACACATCTGTATGTTGACTATAAAACAAAAACAGATCAAGCAGTATGGATATGTCATGATTATAGTTCTGATTATATTTTCTGTGAACCTTTTTCCATTTTCTAAAGTAAATTGTTCACAGTGTTCCAATTTATTCACAAAGAACATCACCAGAATAAGAAAGGGAAAGCTTGACACAACTTCTCCAGGTACATTAAATGAATCTGTCATGGTTCCGAAGCTAAGACCAACAAAAACAGAACTCTGAGGCTAGAGGTTTCCTCAAAGAACATGTTTATTGGTTACAAAGTATCAGCATGATCAAAAGTGAAACCAAGTCTGAAATTCCCTCCAAAGAGTTACTATTTACAAAGTCAAACTTCCCTCCCCCAGAGTTATGAAAACAGTTACGTTCCCCAATAGAATAATTTGGCGACCTTTCTAACAAAATGCCCAGTCTTTCAAACTAACTGATAAAATGACCTTGGTTCTCATAGGAGCCAGAATTGTTTAGACTAGCAAAAATACTACGCATCCCCTCCTTTTCTTGTGGCAATCTAGAAGGTGCAAGATAGCTTCAGCCAGGTTTGTTGTAGAGTTGACAGTATTTCAACATTAGCGATATCTTTTCCATTGATAGATCTTTGTACTCAAGGCTATTGGAATTCCAGGCTGATTCTCTGGAGGCTGTTTCATAGTAACTGACATCCTAATGTTTAAACTGTCCATACATTTTTTACTCTATCTTGTTAGAGGAAAAGCAGCAACTTTGTTCAATAAATAGAATCTGACAGGGAAAGTGACCCATGTTTCAAACAGACAGGCTGGAGAAATATACATAAATGGTTCAATAACACTAAGCAGAAAGCAAAAGGAAATAAAATAAATAAAAGGAAAGGAAATAAAATGAACATCGGTCTTCCCCACATATTTTTCCAAACCACTGAATGTGCTATAAATGCAAACTTAGAAATTATAAAATCAGTACACATATGAGCACTCTAGAAAGCAGCTTTGTGTTCTTTCTGGAATTCCCACTTGTGTCACTATTGATGAATTTCCATTGCCTGCATTGATTGACAATTGTTGACATCACCTGATAGTCAATAAATGTATGATAGTTTGACTCCCCTTATTTTCCCCACAACAACAAATCTGTGAGGTGGGTTTAGCTGAGAGAGAATGACTGGTCCAAAGTCACCCAGCCAGTTTTCATAACTAAGGTACAACTTGAACTCAGAGTCCTTCATCTAATTATCAATTAATAAACATGAACACAAGGAATTGAGATTAAAAACAAATATTTTGGTTAAAATATAGGTGCATATGCTATTTTATTTTACAGAACCCGATACAGAGCTCCTCAGAGGCTCTTCAGATATCCTTGCATCCATGCAGACACTGGAACAAAACAGCTGAAAGGCACAGAGTTGAACGGTATAATTGCCTCTTAATGTATGACTAGCTGACCATTTAATTTTGTGTACCTCTCAGCATCTTTTTGAATAGGACATACTTCTGCTATTATTTCTGCACACAACTCTCTGTCTGTCTCTCTCTCTCCCCCCCCCCTCAGAATTTAACAGTGTTTAGGCAACAACTTCCTTTAGAGAGAAACTGAGAAAAGGTGAAACTATTAAGTTGCTCTTTTTCACACTTGTTCAGGCTGTTCTTTTTTCAAGGGTATATATTACTAAAAACTAATATAGTACTTTCAACTTCCCTGACCTACTCCCCTCTGTGTGATCTTGTAGTGCATTTCAGTTCCCCATTCATTTACTGTTCATTTATTTTTCCCCACTCCCTTTCCCCAAAATAATAATAAAAAAATCCTCTGTTTATTGCATCTTTCCTGTCTGTCATGAAACATGAAGGGTCTGAGGCTGTGTGTTTGAGATCAAAACACTGCATGTAGGAGTGCATTATATACATGGTAACAATAAGTTATGTCTCAGACCTTTTTGTTTTAGGGGTTTTGTTTTGTTTATCTTGCTGGATACTGCAGTGAATGAAGCGCAAACACACTATATTGAATGGGGAGGCAAGGTCCTCCACATGCATTCCTTAACTTCTGAGTTTCCATCTGCATAAATTCACTTCAGCCATTGGAATCTACTCTGTATAAGGGACAGTTATCTGCCCTGTTGAATCAGATTGTCCAATCTTCTTCGCTTCCTGCTAGAGAGGTAAAGATTTTGTCTTTGAAATCTGTAGGCAGTTTTATCTTTTCCCAAACTCTGGGAAAAAAAGAGCTTGAAGTGCTGTGCTGAGGAGAAAAGGAGAATTGAGATTTGCCTCCAAACTCTGATTAAAGCAGGAAAAGTAGTCTATTTTGACTTAAGTTGTTAAGTCTAATCTCTTGTCCCTAGTGATTACATACTATCTCCATAAGAATTCTAGCCTGATGTGTTTTATACAAACTGACATCCCTTTACATTGGAACAGATCATGTCATCTTGAGGTGAGCTCAAAATCTTATCTTTCTTTAAATATTATTTTATTGGGGGTTCTCCTAAGATACTGTTTATGCTTTGAGCAGTGTTTTATTTTTATTACTTCTACCACTGATTGTTTACCAAGTAACTGCTGAAAGTTAAACAAGAAAGTTTACATTCTCCCTTTTTCTTTTTTCTTTTTTAAAAATATGTCTGATTCTATTTCTCTCTCATGAAACTGTTCTATCTGGCCATGAAGGAGAAGGAGGGATTCTTTTCCTAGTCCTGTGTACCTCAATGGCACAGGAGCAGGAAGAAACATCCAGTATGGTAATAAAACCTTTTTTGTATGGAAATGGACAGGCAGAATCCCTGAAAAAACAAAGAACCTTCCACTCCAAGTTCAATTCTTCCCATTTTGGAGTATGAGGCAGGCAAAGCAGAGTATCTTTCAGTATAGGGGATCTAAAGGGCAAAATATCCTAAGGGAAAAGAGGTGAGATGCTGACATTAGGCAAGTAATTTGTCTAATATCCGTCTCAAATAGTTACTGTTCTTAAAAATGGGTTAGTGATGGCAAGATCATGAATATCACCTTTTCTCTGCTTCGTTCAATCATTCAACTTTTTTTTTATTAAAAGTTTTAAAGATTTTATACAATGTATATCACAAATCCCTCCCACCCCTCCACCCCTCCCCCACTTCCCAGAGCTGATTACAGGGTTACAAATAAACAATCATAATCTAACTAACATTACCTAACTATACAAACAGTCAAATCCATAACATGCTTTAATTCCTTTTCAAAGTAAATATTAACAAATTAAATATGAAAATAATAATTAAACCATAAAACTAAGAGTAATATAAATTCTACCATATTAAACTATTAGTAATAATCTGAAATTTACTCATAAGCTAGATAATACTTTTTAATCTCATATTTATTCTGAATATAATCTATCCATCTTCTCCAAACCGAAATATATCTTTCTTGTGAGTAGTCCTTCAAATAAGCGGAAATTTTTGCCATTTCTGCTAAATTAGACACCTTGAGTATCCATTCTTCCACAGTAGGCAAAGAATCTTTCTTCCAATATTGCCCCACCAATAATCATTCAACTTTTGATATTTTATCTTACTATGCCAGCTTGCCTCTGCTAAACTGTCTGCCAGCATTACCTCACCAGGACAGTCTCTCAACTCTGATTGATAGGCACTTTCCCTCTCTGTGCCAGTTGCTTAACTCTGCAAGCCACATTGCATGCATGCCCATCAAGGCCCACCTGTTCTATCTGATCTATTATCTCAATTTGGAATGGATGAACCTTTCCTTCTGTTTTTTTCCCCAGAAAGTTCACCTTCTTCAAAGCTTACCAGTGGCCTTTCCAAAGTGTGAGTTGTATTAACAAGTATCCTCAACAAGTATCCTCAACAAGATGCCTGTCTGTCCACAAAAGTATCTTCAACAAGATGCCTATCTGTCCACAAAAGCTAATAATACTGCTTTGTTGGCCTTAGGCAAATTTATATCTCTACACAGAATGAATGGGGATATAGTCCAAACATATGGATTCCCAAATGTGTATTTCAGTGCTATGATTAGGCCTTTGAATGGGGATTATCTCCAAATGAGAATCATTTTTTTTAAAAAAGCAATTACTAGGCACCAAGAGGTATTCTCTTATCTCTTGAAATGGATATTATTTAAAAAAAAGATGGTGTGCACACATAGAGAGGGGCGGGGGGGGGGGAAATGGAGGTAGCTTTGACAAGGTTAATATCATATTGTGGTCTTTTCATTTTTTCAGTTTTCATCTTCTTTAAAAGGGTTATAAGACTAAACATTGTTTTCCTTCTGCCAATGAAATGTCACACTTTCTGTGCTATTTCTACCATTATAATTGGCAGATAGTTCTGCTTCCAATGACCAGCAGGCACTTTTGGATCAAATTTTAGGGCCAGATCTGTCTGATAAGTTCAAACTTCTCCTGCTGTAGCCTGCTTCAGATTTTCTGTTCCACAAACAAAATTGCTTCTGCCAGCCTGCCTCTCTTTCCCTGCCCATCTCCCTGCCAGACTACGCTTAGCTCCATCAGCCTACTTCTCTTTCTGCCTGTGCTCATTCTATAGGGACATACTTCCTAGTCTGTTGATCACAACTATCCAATGAATATGATAAGGTTCTGTGCCAGCCTTCTTACTTTGCCTGCTTCTCCTGAAACAGCTTCTGGATTCGGACTGATGCTTTATCTCACTGTGCCAGCCTACATCCTCCAGCCAGCTGCACCTGTTTGCTTGTGATAGCCCATATGACCATTTGTGAGACCTTCTTTAGATAGGTAGATACAGCCTACCAGCCAGTCTGGCACCAGTCTACAATGAAGTCCTCTCAGAAGAACCAATTGCTAACCAATAGATCGCAGCAAATCTCATCTCAGTAAGTTTAGGTCAAATTGAGCATCCAGAAAACAATGATCAGGAGATCTTTCTCGGGAGCAGCTGAACTTGCGAAGTATGGTAACAATGCCAACCCATCTGGCAACCTCATCCCTCCAAATCCCTGTAATCAAAGGATATTAATCACCACAAAAAGATAAATCAATTGTCTATTGCCAATATCATAACAGAAATGCAGATGGAAAAATAATTTACTGGGAATTGGAATGGGATTTTAAAAGAAAGTCTAGGAAACTTTCGGCATTGATTCAGCACAGTTTCTCTATATAATTTTGCTAGACAAAAGGGCTGTTCTTTCCCTGTTTTCTTAAGAATGTTACAGGTATCATACATACATACATACATACATACATACATACATACATACTACATGAATGGGTTTTTTAAAAAAAACTTTGCATAGCTAGGCCTCTAAAGGCCTGCCATCCTTACTATTTATATCTCATTTTGTAATCATCAATAAAGGAAAAAAAATCGCCTGTATACCGGAGGTCAGCCGGGCGGCGCCGAGCATAGCGCCTGACCTGTAGGCCAAAACATGCAGTCCGCCTGCGCCCCGTGACCCGATAGCCCCTGGGCACCTGAAGCTCATAATAGAATCTCAAAGCATCTTCTTTTGTTTTCAGATTGAATGGTGGGATCAAACTGAATTATGGCTTCTTCAGCATCTGAAACTCTAGTTCAAGTAGCACCAGGATACTATCATTGTGTGTTATCCAAGTGTATTGTAATAAAATTGGGAAATGAATAAAGCTGTGATAAGGCAGGACAAGAAGCAACGGGTGGAAACTAACCAAGAAGAGAAGCAACCTAGAACTAAGGAGAAACTTCCTGACAGTTAGAACAATTAACCAATGGAACAACCTGCCTCCAGAAGCGGTGAATGCTCCAACACTGGAGGTTTTTAAGAAGAGACTGGACAGCCATTTGTCCGAAATGGTATAGAGTTTCCTGCCTGAGCAGGGGTTTGGACTAGATGACCTCCAAGGTCCATTCCAACTTTACTATTATTATTATTATTATGGATCATCGCACAGACAGCCAGATGTTCAGACTGGATTTGGCATTTTGTCTACCTATCGAGTCCTTACCCAGGGGACCTGGGATAGGCAGATGTGGATGTTTAATGGTATTACAGATATCGTCGCAGGATGGAAGCAGTTCCTAATAAGGCTGCCTTTTGCAATTGACTAATAGCGTATTTGTCAATGCCAATGGTGTTCAAGTGGTGCTCCAGTTGTTTTGGGATTGCACCTAAGGAGCCTATTACTATTGGTATTACCCTTGCTTGCTTTTGCCACAGTCTTTCTATTTCTATTTGTAGGTCTTTGTATTTTGTTATCTTCTCCAGTTCTTTCTCTTCTATTCTGCTATCTCCAGGCACTGCCACGTCCACTATCCAGACTTTTTGTCTTTCTTATCGACAATTGTTAAGTCTGGGGTGTTATGTTGCAGGTGCTGGTCTGTTTGAATTCTGAAGTCCCAGAGCAGTTTAATTTTATCATTTTCTATGACTTTCTCTATTTTATGATCCCACCAGTTTTTGCTTACAGGCAATGATATTTTTTGCAGATCTTCCAATGCACCATTGTTGCTACTTTGTCATGCCGCTGCTTGTAATCAGTCTGTGCAATCTTCTTGCAACAGCTTACCAAGTGGTCCACTGTTTCTTCAGCTTCTTTTCATAGGCGGCACTTACTGTCTGTTGCTGTCTTCTCAATTTTGACTTTGTATGCATTTGTCCTTAAAGCTTGGTCTTGTGCAGCCAGAATTAGTCCCTCGGTCTCTTTCTTCAATTTTCCTGCTCTTAGCCATTGCCAGGTTTAATTATTATCTGCTTTCCCAGCTATTTTTTTCATGTATTGGCCATGTAGTGCTTTGTCTTCCCATGCCTCTATTCTGTTCTTCATTTGGTCTTTCTTGTAGGCCAGTTTTGTCTCTCCAGTAGTTAGTAAGCCTTCCTGATATACTAATTTCAGTGCATCTTCATCATTGTTCTTCAGATATTCTTCCAAAGTCATTTTTTCTTCTTCAACCATCTGATGTACTTGTAGCATTCCACGCCCCCCTATTTGCCTTGGTAGATAAAGTCTATCAATGTCACTGCGTGGATGAAGGGCATGATTCATTGTCATTATTTTTCTGGTCTGCCTATCCATTGCTTTTAGTTCTGCTTGAGTCCAGTCCACTATTCCAGCTGGGTACCTAATGACTGGGATTGCCCAGGTGTTGATTGCCTTTATGGTATTTCCTCCATTGAGTTTGGATTTTAAGATCTTCTTCACTCTCTTGATGTATTCACCTCTAATCTTTTTCTTGACTTCAGTATGCTTGATATTGTCAGCTTGAAGGATACCCAAGTATTTGTAGTACTCTTCCTCATCCAGACTCTTAATGTTATTTTCGTTGGGCATCTTGATTCCTTCAGTTTTCACTATTTTTCCTTGTTTGATAGTAAGTGTGGCACATTTGTCCAAGCCAAACTCCATTACAATATCTTGGCTATATATACAGACAGTGTTGAGCAGCGATTCTATTTCAGATGATTTTTTTCCATACAGCTTCAGATCATCCATATAAAGGAGGTGGGATAGTCTGGCAGATGTTTTTGATGTTTGATAGCCATGTCCTGAGTTATTCAGTATTGTTGACAGAGGAAACAGTGCAATAACAAATAGTAATGGTGATAATTAATCTCCTTGAAATATTCCTCTCTTGATATTAACCTCTCCCAGCTTCTCACTATTGATTTGCAACTGTGTCTTCCATTGTGCCATCGATCTTTGCACAAATTTTCTGATGTTTCTACTGACTCCTGTTATTTCTAGGCACTTTATTATCCAATCATGTGGCAGAGAGTCAAATGCCTTTTTGTAGTCAATCCATGCCACATTCAGGTTGGTCTTCCTTCTCTTGCAGTTTTCCAAGATCATTTTGTCTATTAGGATTTGATCTTTTGTTCCTCTACTATTGGGGCGGTTTCCTTTCTGCTCAGGTGGAAAGAGATTGTTTTCAACTAGATGCTGTTGCACTGCATCAGCTACTACACCAGTTAGTAATTTGAAAGTTGTTGGTAAGCAGGTAATTGGCCTGTAGTTACCTGGTGTTGCCCCTTTTTCTGTATTTTTCATTATTAGGTAGGTTTTCCCAGTTGTTAGCCACTTTTCAATTTCTCCTCCTGGTAGTATATTGTTGAACTGTTTGGCAATGAGTGGGTGTATAACAGTTAGATGTTTCAACCAAAACCCATGCAGTTCATCTTCACCTGGTGCTGACCAATTTTTGATTTTCCTTGCTTTTTTTTCTCCCAATTTTTGTTGTTATTACTAATTCTTTCATTTCAACTTCTGTTTTATTTGCATCCACCTCTTTTAACCAAGCCGCATCCGTGTTGTATTTCTTTGGGTTATCCCATATCTGCTTCCAGAACTGCACTGTTTCTTCCTTGTCAGGTACTGACTGATTCTTTGCAGTTTCTCCATTGATGGATTGGTAGAAACGTTTCTGATTGGATTGAAATTGGAGGTTCTGCATATAGTTTGCAATTCGAGCTTCATATCTACTGATTTTCCTGGCTATAGCTGTTATTTGTTGCTTTATTACTTCCTTGATCTTCCTTGTTTCTAAGTGGTATTTCTTGATTAGGTATTCTTTGATCTTCTTGTTCTTCAGCTTCTTTTCTTTCATCTGATCTAGCTTGCTTGCATGTGATCTTAACTTGCTGATCTTATTTTCTAGTCTAACCTTCCATTTTTCTGGTGCACTGTTTGTTTGTTTTTCTTCTTTGTTGATTTTGCATCCCAGGTATTCTGTTATAACTGCAGCTGTGCTGTACATTAGTTGGTTTGTTTCTTGCAGTGAATTGGTGCTTATACTTGCTATTGCAGTATTTGCATCTTTTAATGCTTGTGCTAGCTGTTTCTTTGGAACAAGCTTCAATGCAGGTAGCCTTATTCTGTTGTTTTTGTGCTGTTCTAGATGCTCAGTTATTCTTTGTTTCAATTCTTTTATTTCTTTAGTTAGAGGGTTTTGTTCTTCCTGAGGTAGAGGTGCCTGTTTTCCAAATGAGAACAGTTGTATATCTCTGCTAGATTCCTTCACTGCCAACTCCCCCTGGTTTGCCTCTACATTCTGAATTACTTCTGGTAACGCTTTGATTTCTTTGCCCTGGGTAAACCTTTGCAGTTCGTCCAATTCTGTTTCTGTGAATACTTTATTTCGTGTTATAAATCGGCGTTGATCTGCTAGTCTCTGTTCTGTTATTTCTGATTCTGGATGTTGTTCTTTCCAGAACTGGTGCATTCGTTTTAGATATCCTCTTCTTGTTGGACTTGATCTGTAGTAACAGATCATTATTTTTTTGTTTTCAATCACTGTGTATCTGCGACGGGTAAACACCTTTTCTTCCAGTAGTTCTGCAGCTGCTGGCCCTGGTTGCTCAGCCAACAGTCCTGAGTCCTGTAACCCATTTTTCACCAGATATCCAGGAACTCCAATATCTAGCGCGGACCTTGTTAACCCGGGCGACGTCCGAGCCGGTATGGCATTCTGCAATTTACATCTCACCATATTTTTTATGGGAGAGACACTCTTTGTCTGACTCCTCTGATGAGACCTGTCCAGTATGGTTGAACCTCTGGCATAGCTCTCATCTTCCTCAGAGTACACAAGCCCCACAACCACATCAAGGTAGTGTCTCACTGGGGGATTATTATTATTATTATTATTATTATTATTATTATTATTATTATTATTATTATTATTATTATAAGCTGATACTGTTTGCCATGAGAAAGAAGGAATTAAACTGAATGCTAGAAATCTGGGTATCTGAGATTTATAATTAGCAGGATGTAAAGATAAATAGGGAGAGAATAAGTAATTAGATCAACAGATGAGATGATAGGTTTCTTATTAAATAAAATGGAGTCTTCAAGGAAATTGGAATTACCCTTTTAAGGAAACTGTCAATCTGGGTGAGGGAGATGTTGCACTTACATTCCAATCCATTAAGCTCAACAGTTATATTTATGCAGTGTTATGTAAATCTGGGTATCGATCAGATTATACTTTTAAAACAAATAGTAAAATAGATCTGTCATTGGTTCTCAGTGTAATAAAGTAAAGATGTGCTGTTCATTTTTAACTAGAAGATCAATCAATAGATTTGGCTGAATTTATTGGGGCTGGGCAGACTAAGACCAACTTGCTGGTTTGGGCTGGCAGCAGGCTTGGTTGAAATATTTTGGATAGGAAAGATGGGAAGAAAACTGCTGGGATCGTACAGTTGAGTATGCTTTTCCTTGGGAACAGTACATTGAACTAAGGATAAAATACTAAGGGAAAAAAAAGGAGACTACCTAAAAAGGCCAAATAATGTTGATGTTAATATAAGTGTGGATATATGGTAGATTTAGGCATATCATATTGGGGCTGCTTAAATCAGGTATGTCAAACTCACGATGTCACATGACATTGTGCAACATATCGGGCCGGTTTTGCCATTGCTGGCAATGGGGTGGCGTGGCTTCCACGTGATGCGTCCGGCCCACGGCCTGGCAGTTTTAAACCCCTGGCTTAAATCAAGATGACTGTTAGATGCGGATCTTTGCAATCCAGATATTAATCAGGGGTAGATTATGACCATCTGATAAATTTTAAGGTGACTGTAGTAATTAGTAAACATATCATTTCTTCTGGATAGTAAGAACTGTAATTAGCTTTTTTCACCTCCTGAATTAAGTTTCTGAGGAAAAAAATACTTGGGAAGTAATGAAGAGGTGATCTTTGTGTTAAAGCCTTAGTGACCTTGGCTCTATTGAGGTAACCTACTTATGGGATGACTATATTCTAAAAGCAACCTGTTCCTTAACTCTTAGTATATATAGACCTCCCCCTCCCATTTCATCTGGCTAATTGTGGTCCTCCTGGATCAATCAAAATGTTGGTGTCAACTCTACAATGAGCATGGCTATGTGACATGACATCACTTTTATGATTTGCATATATTCAGTAAATAGGCTTGGGGATAATTTTCCACTGTAATACAGTATTAGTGCCACCCACCTGCCCCTTTCTCTCTTTTTTATGTATTGTCTTATTATATGCAAACTGAGTTTTTCTGAATATTGAGCTTAGATTTTGAGTATGAAGAACATGAACAACTGACTGTTACTATAGCTACTAAAGTGATTGATGAGGTGACTGCAAATGCCTGATAATAATACTTTTTGAAGGTGTCATTTTAGCTATCAGTGAACACGCAGTTTTGTAATATTTCAAAAAGCTTTTCATCAAAGTGGGCTTGCCCTTCTGCAGCAAAGATTCTGAGTGCAGTTCCTCATTTTGCTATTCTAATTGCTTTTTGTCTCATAGATCTCAGCCATCTCTTTAAGTACCAGACCTGAATCTTATATTACAGTTTTCCTAACCTTGTGACTGCATTTTTTTCTAGGTGTATGGAAATTTGGGAGAAAACGTGTGAGCTTAACTAAATCTGCATTTAAATAAAATGTAACGTTTTATGTAAAGTGGAAGAATCAATATGGAAATCTTTAGTGCTAAGAAAAAAAAAGCCCAACAGTTTTGCTACAAACACACTTAGTGAAATTTCCTCTGAACAAATATTTTTTTTTTATCTTTAGCTACATCGTGACATGTACATTAGTGGAAAATGCTTCTAATTAGTACAGCATGGTTGCGAATTAGGGGAAATTATAACTTTAATTTCAGTTCTAGGCTTCTCCTGAGATTTAAACCACCTATTACTGCTGTGCCTTTAAAGAGCAGCTTTGCCTGAATTATCAAATGAGGTATATTGGTGTGTGAATCAGCTCCAGTAAAATTCAAATCATCCCATTCTGGGACCTCAGATTTGATTTCATGATTGAGTCAGAGTAGTTGATCCAATTCAGAGAAGAGATGTGATTCAAAAATTTGATCCAATCAGTCACAAATCAAATTTTTGAACTGAATCTGTTGAAAGTTACACTAACAAATTGATGGATATGCTGGATTCTCTTTGTACTTTCAAATGACATTTTAAGCAACTCTTAAGCAGCCAAGAGTATGACAACCAATGTCACCTCAGAATATAATTGGACAAGAAGTGGAGAGATTCTGGCTATATTCCATCCCAATTACAATGAAGCTCAGGTGTGGCTTTTTCTCAGTCCACCCTACTTTACAGAGTTATTTTGGAAACAGATAGTGGCAGGAATGCTACAAAGACCACTTTGTGATCTTGAACAAAAGATGGGATAAAAATCCAGTCAGTCAGTCAGTCAATCAGTCAGTCAGTCAGTCAATATACCAGTGATAAATGCTGGAAGAAGCCATAACCAGAAGTAATAGGAACATTTCTTTTTTTCTTACACTTTCTTTCTGCTAGCCTGTTTCTTATATTCCCTAGGCTTTGCTTTCTTTCTTTCAACCTGACTGATCTGTCTAACAAATTGCCAAAATAGGAGAGCACATTCTTGCCACATCCAGAGCAGATTGCTTATAGATGGTTTTAAAATTAGTTGAGGGGGGCATGATATCACTCTTGATATCACATAGCCACAACAAAAGGGGCAGGGAAGACGGATCCAAATTAAAAAAAAAACACTAATAAACAACAGAGTATTTATATAATGGGTAAGCGCACCAAGCACTCATCACCAGAAAAAATGTGACAGCCATTTTATTAATGTCTCCATTAGGCCTCTGGAAGAAGCTAATGTTAATGAAATTTGCAGCAGTTATTAAATTGGGAGACATTATGAATACCAGGAAGGAAGAAAAAGAGTAATAAAAATACAGAAGGCCTGAAGCTACAATCCTGTATCCATTTTTCTAGTCAAGAACTATATTGGTTTCAGTAGGATTTTTTAATCAAACATGCTGATGCTTCCATTGTTAAGTGTAAAACAGCCTTAATTTCCATGGATTTGAAAGGTTTATACTTTGTATAATTTAAACTGGATTATTAAAGCTTTTCATTTACATTATTTGGGGCAAAAAAGGAAGATCTTTTCTAGACTCTCAGTGGGGTGGAAATTGTAGATGACCAAAGGATATACATGAATGATGTGTTCATTGACTATGAGATTTCCATGGGTATTACCTATGGGTATTTCAGCTGGTATGTAATGGCTTATTAAAATACTGATGTAAGTATTTAAGTATTATGTACATATCCTGTCTTTCCTCTATGAACTCAGAACTCATAGGCATATATGCTTCCTCACTCAATTTGTCCCCATCTTCCTATGTGCCTAGCAATGTTGACTAGAGTGAGAGAGGGATTATCCAAAATCACCAAGTGACTTTCAGGGGTTGAAAGGAGACCCAAGCCTAAATATCTGCCAATCCAACATATTAACTGCATCACATCTGCTAATATGCCAATGTTCATAAGAACATTTTTATTTCTTCTGTATTTTTATACTCAGTTTTTTCCTTCACCTTTCTAAAATGAGCATTTTGAAGTTAAAATACTGTAGTCTGTCTTTATAGTTGTGATTTTTAAAAAAGACTATACAAATGAACATCTGAAGCATCAAGAGCAATAACAAAACCAAGAATTTATAAGATATGCCAGAGAGTTTATTGACAGTTTCACCATATGTAGCTGTTAGTGTAATTCTCCTATAGTATTCTGTTTTCAGTTTCTTCAGACTAAAATAATTGATTCTGATATTCTTAATATCTCCAGATGACTGAGCTCTCATCCCATCAGTTTTCTGATAGTCTGTTCTGGAATTAGACCTACACATTCACATTTTAATTCCTTAATAAAAGAAAATAATTAAATGAGATCATAGAAAAATGTGGGGAAATTAGTCTCTTTTTTTAAAAAAAATGTGTATCACTTTTCATTTCAACCAGCAAAAACAGATAATGCTTTAGAAATAAAAGAGATGGAAAGAAAGTCTGATTGCAAAGGAAAATGAAAAATGGAAAGAGATTTTGAAATAAGAATGGCAAAGAGACAGGGTGATACAACAATTGAAGAGACAGCCAAGGAATGAACAATTGCTTGCAGGAAAAGAATAGAAGAGCCAATATGTGAAACTGAAAAAAAGCCAGAGCTTTACAATTCCACTAAACCATTGACATGATTGTCTCTGCATAACTGTATGAAGACATAAAAGCTATGAATAGAGGATGATGTCATCCTCCTCTGACTCCCAGCCTATTGCAAATGCACTCCCAGACCATATTTTTCAGCTAGATTCAAATCTGCTATTTTCTGGCATAAGCTTTTTAACCCCTTCAGAATAGATTTTCAGTGCTTTGTTCCATTCTAATAGCAGCTCCAGCTCTGATTGGCTGCAATGCCTGCCATACCCTTCACCTCACAGCCCAGGTCAGCCATTTTACCCAGGCTGTGGACAGCAATATTTTCTGCTGACTGGCAATTGCAGGGTTTTATAACAATAGCAATAACAATACATGCAGTTGATCCAATGATTGCCTTTGAAGCCTCAACCCTTTCATCTTTCAGTGGGTACCCTTTCTGGTTTCTTTTCTCTTTGATTTTCCACCCCCTGCCCACAGTACCACAAAGTTTCCCCTCCCTTTCCTTTATTTTTTGAAAACATATCTAAGTTGCAATGTCAGAAAGTTTCCATGGACTAAGTATAGAGAAATATAGGAATGAGCAACACTATTCCCTAGTATTTTGATTAAATCTTCTTATACGTTATGTATTCTGTGATAAAAGCAACTGTTAGTCATCCAATATGCCAAATGCTGAATTTACAAATCCTATGCAGACTACAAACACAGTGTGTGATTTTCAATTCTTTTAATTTATCTTTTGTCACTTGAGAAATTTATTGGAAAAAAATCTGGCTATGCCTCCTTAAAATCTAAAACAGAAATTGTCCTATCACAAGCTGCTGGATATTCCAAAGTGTAGAAGAATTCAGGAAGACTGAGAAAGCAAAGGGACTATTTTTGAAATATCACTAATAAATAGCAAATTGATGTTTATCAAAGAAAAGCATATTAGCCCTTCTGTTTTGCATTAAAAAAAAAAAAAGATTTGAACAACTTCCAGAAATCCCATCTTAATCAAGTCACTCACAAAGGAGGATTCGGGATAACTTATTTTCCAAGATTCTGTATCCTGGCCCCTTATTTCTTGATATTAAGCTCTAAGACAAAAGGATAGGTTTATCCATCATTCAGAATATCAGCCAGGGTTGAGAGCAGTAGTTCAGCTAGAGGATTTTAGACTCTAGATCCAATCCCTCCTTTAGATGGCAACAGCACCTGAATCACTGGTTGCAAATCCCACATGAAGTTCTTGTCAGTCCATATTTTGCTTTTTACTGAATAGGGAAAGGCTGCATAGAAGCAGCGGAAGACAGCGAAGAAAATCATATCACGAATTGGCTCCTACAAGAAGATTCTAGTAACATAATTTTGCAAGTCTGCCTGTGTTTCCCTTCCTTCCTTCTTATACCCCAGGGGAGTCTCAGAGGAGTCAGTCTGAGTCTTTTCCTTTTACTCTCCTGCCTCCTGAGTTTCACTTGTACTTCTTCTGTACCTGCTGTTTTTCTAATGGTTTCAGGCTGCTTTCTCCAAGGTCATCTCCATGGCTCCCTATGGAAGGGAAACCATGAACCACATTACTCAAAGAAATAAGAGAGTATATTACTTTTCAAAACACCTTCAAAGAAGATGCTTTGTTTGAAACACTGTTGAAGAGCAGCACTCTTATGCGCAAAGCTTTGCATAATCTAATCCTTGAATTATACCAATGCAAAGGGAAAGTTTTGTTTTGGGTTATTTGTTGAGAATCTCACAAAAATAGCAACATTCTTCTGAATATTAGGGGTGGGTGGGAGAGAACAAGTAGGAAAAGGTATCAATTTATTGGTTTCAATCACATTAATTTTGTCCAGATTTTTCTTCATAATTGAGCATTCAGGGGCTAAAGTTGTTCCATCAAAAATAGAAAATTCTAAATTGTTGCTTCTTGGAATCTGCTCCTGGATTTTGGGCTTGAGATGGAAAAAAATGTATGTGTCTCCCTCCCCCCATATATATGCAGTGAAGCCTAGATTTACAGAATCTTAATGTAGCATGTTTCACATACAATTGACCAATAAATTAACATGCAATAATGTAGATTTGGCATAAACTTACATCATATAAGTAGCTACATAACTTGCATAACAATATCACGAAAATAATGTAAATTGTTGTAATGATGTACTCTTCAATTTAATGGGCAATTAGAAATAATGGACATCACGTTACAATAATTTGTTAAATTATTAAATTGGGCTTTCATTGTAATCTGAATAATACAATACATGGTGCTTTTGTAATTATGCTAGAATTTTCAATTTAGCTCCAAGAGAGAATTGCCTTCTCTCTTATTCCCATCACTGGAAACACGACTGGTATTAAATAAAAGCCCAATAGAACAAACTTGTTCTAAATTTGCTTGAAAGGGAAGATTCAGGTCAAGTAAGTTAGCTGACTCATAGGGATGCTTTTGAAATGTATAGATCAGTTGTCTAACAAGACTCACTTTAACTTTCTCCTGTTAGCACTTTGTTCTTACCTCCTACTGAGAAATGGGAGACTTAGCTGAGAATGGCTCCTATTTTATCCTTCTCCTGCTGAGTATTTACTCTTTAAATCATCTGATTCAGCCATTTTGAATTTAATTAGAATAATACTCTGCCTTGATAAAATTTCTTTCATCTGATGATCAGAGGAATTGCTGCAGACGTGTATTAAATCACTGGCATTTCTATAAGGATAAGAATATCACTTAGAAGACAAAAGGAAATTGCATTATTTATCTGAAAGAGAGAAAGGGAAGTGAGAGACAAGTGCTGAAGGTGAGTTCTTCATTTAGAATAATGCAGACGTTCAAGCTTTGGATCCAGATGATAGCCTTGGTTCATAAGATTCATTTATTTCTCTGGCCAATTTCAGGCCAATGTGAGTTGGTCTCAAGTTGGTGAAATTCATCCCAAAATATAAAAACACAACTTTGTACAACTTTGTTTCTGCAAACCGTTTTGTATCCTACATATTGTAGCTAATACTGGTTGATCCAAATGGAGGTAACTTTTGATAGCACTGTTAATTTATGACCACTCCCCCTAAAAGCATATATTTCCTTTTTAAATATGTGGACATTTGTTTTAGTGCTCATTGCAGTATTTATGCATTTTACTTACTCTCTAAGCTGTTCTGCAACACTGTCCAATTTATTTATTACATAATGTTATGCCTGGAGTTGGCAGGAGACGTATATACCCTGCAGACTATACTTTTCTAGATTTTTTTTTTATTTCAAAGCATGGAAGCAGTGGTTTGTACTTCATAAACTTTCCATGACTTTTTCGTTCAAGTGGAAGGGAAGTGTTTTAAGATAGGTTTGCTTTGCTTCAAGTAAAGAGAAACAATGACAGACCACCCCAAAAATAACTAAATAAATCCCACCTTCCTAGAGCGCCCCAATGCTAGTTTTGGTGAGCAAAGTTGATTTATATTATTCTGCCCAAGGAGAGGTTCTGTTCTGAAGTTCTGATTAATTACTCTATGGGGATGCCTCAGTTCCAGGCAATGAAGAGGTGATACTCTACAACAGTCTCTTGGAGATCTGTTGGCAAGTCTTGAAAGGAACCAACACCACCAATCTCTGGTGATGACCTTGCTAGGGTATAAAAAATAGGCTGTGTTCAATATAATTAATATCTATCTTTGAATCATTCCTTTTCACAGCTTTTTGTGAGACATGAAAGGCACTATTCTTACATTGTATTGAGCTAGAATTATAGCTAAATCACCAGTGGAGGCATATTCAGGTATTTTCGACAGTGAGGCTTTTATTTTTCCCACCAATATGTCTTTCTCAGGCTTTTATGGCAGTGAACAGAAGAGCAAATAGGGTCCATTTTACCCAGCAATGACAGTCCAGCCCAGAATGGTCTCAGCTTCTACTATACACAGCACGTCTGCTTACATAATCAGCCAGCATGAAAGTACATGAATTTATCAAACAAAACATATCAACAATAATCCAAACATATTGGTCAAAACTACAAGGACACCTGCAGCAAAATGAGATTTTTCTGAAAATGACAAAGAGTGTGACAATATCACAGTGCAAACTCTGACCCTGACATACTTGTGTGCAACATTGTAAGACAAATACAAAAGAAGCAGTTTTTGCATCATAATGTTGCAATGTATACTTCATTCTCTCTCCATCCCCCTGGATGCCCAATGAAAGTGAACAAATATTATACAAAGATAAATACAGGATAGGAGGTGAAGTCCTGTAGACTCATATACCATATATCTTATAAAAGTCAGTGCAGGAAAAAGGAAGCTCTTGGATTTGAGGATAAATTCTATACTTCAGTCTGAGGAGTTATAACTATGGGAAGCTGTCCTAAGCAAGTGGAATTGGGCTTTTTCTTTCCTTAAATTCTTCGTTTATAGCATATGTATATCATTTTAAATGATTTATGATAGGAATTTCCATTGTAGCTTTACTTGTGGAATAGAGAAATAGATCCCAGTAAAAATGAGAGTCCTGATGCATACCGTATCAATTCTGGTGCAGCAAGGAATTGGGCTAACAGTTACCTCTATCTCCCTTTCTACACTATGTCCTCTCAAAGGAAAATTGTTTCTACATAACCATGAAAAGGGATCAGAGGGTGATGCACAGATCAATTTTCTATATTTCCATATGTTAATTTATAATTGTGCTGCCTACTAAGAAAAAAATATAAATAAAAACACAATAATCTCATAATGGTGTAGAAAACAACACCTAGGAGACCTGTGTAGCTGCTATTCCAACAATAAATGGTCAGGGCCTACTCTCTTCCCTTATAGTTCTTCATCTTTAAACTACATATGAACAGGCAGTCCTACAAACAGCAGAATGCACTCTGAAAAAGAAGAATGTCTTCTGATATTCTTTTAAATAGAGGACTATGCTGCGTAAAGGGAGATTTGTAATGTTGAATTACCCCACAAAAGAGCTGGGCCTGTAATGTAAATTTTAAGTAGAAATGGCTCTTTAAGGTCTTCAAGCATTTCAAATGCTGAAAAGAAATTTGCAGCGGGTTCATATATTCATCCTAATATGGAAAGCATAAGCATAAGGGAGAATAAATATGACTGACCTTTAGTATGAGGAATACTGTTGGATTGTGGTGCAAACCTGATATAATGCTATGGATATTGACTCAAAAATAATATCCACTAAGTACAATAAAAAGTAAAATAAAAGGAAAGTCACCTTTAAGTTAAGTTCAACTCTTGAAAACTCTGGGCCATTTTCTTAGCACGATATGGAAGTGGGTTGCCATTGCTTTCTTTGGCAATGTTCTCAATTTCCCAATCTAGCTTCTAGTCTTAAATTTCTCAGAATTCTCCCAAAGCTGACCCTACTTAGATCCTACTTACCTAATAGATAGCTAATGTTGGCTAGGTGCTGCCATCTGCTGAATTTAATTGGATATTCTCCAGCATGATTGGATGGAGAACCCACGGATGGGTTGTCTTAATCTATCTGCTCCAATTAGACTAAGTCTGAAATTTAGTACCGCCCCCTCTATGCCAACTGCACCCCAGTTTTAGACTTAGTCTCTTTGCTCTAAGACGCGTTTTTTCTTTGCTCCTGGAGCAGAAGACTGTGTATTCCTATATTATTTTATTCCCTTTAGCTTAGTGCTAACCATTTTTATTAATAGATTTGATAATTAAAAAAAATTTTTTTTCCAGTGATCATCCCAACCTGTAGCCTAGCAGGCTGACAGGCTGACAAACCTCCCTTGGGGGGGGGGGAACTTTCCCTTTCTCCCTTTGAGAGCCTTTCAGCTTCACAATCAGCTTGAAAATTGGATTCCCAGAAGCAAGAGAAATCTCCTACCAGGGGCCATTCCTCTGCATCAGAGGCTCCATTCTTCTAACCAGAGCCTGGAGGCCTTAGAGGCAGGGGTAAGCTTGCCAATTGACTGGGGGGTTCCGCAAGCGATGACGAGGCTCGTCAGGCCTGGAGGGAGCCTTTTCTAGGTCCCTCGGCCTCAGCAGACCGCCCCAGCAGCAGGAGAAAGTTTTTGGCACCGATCCAATTTTCGGAGCCTGGAGGCCTTACTAGGCCTCGGCCTGCCTCAGCCTCTCTCAGCTCACCTAATTGTAATCCATTCGCTGCGTTAGGAGCCCAAGCGATTCCTCGGAATGAGGGTTCATCGCAGCTTAGGCCTCAGGCCTCAAGGCCTTCTTCTTCTAACGGCCTTTTTTTTTTGGGAATCCATTCGCTGCGTTAGGAGCCCAAGCGATTCCTTGGAACGAGGGCTCATCGCAGCTTAGGCCTCAGGCCTCAAGGCCTTCTTCTAATGGCCGTTTTTTGGCGCGAACTCTGCGACCGCCATTTTGAATTGAATCCGGTGGCCATTTTGTGTGTGGCTGAGGACCAGACTGCCTGGAGCTCACTCCTGAAGGCAGTGTACGATCACCGGTGGCAGAGGCCTCGAGATTACCAGCATCATCTCCACAGCGGTTTGGAATGGGGAGGGCCAGCTCGCTCCCAAGGGACGCAGTGCCCACCATTCCCCTGCCCACCCCCCTCACGGGCCGAATCATCTCTGTAGGCTCCCTTGGTGAGTTACAGCGCCAAGGGGGGGTGTTTTGTCAAGGTTGAGCCCAGAGCAGACTCAGCATGGCAGAGAAAACGAGCGAGCCGGCCAAGAGGAAACGTCAAACAGAGGCAAGTGGAAAGAACACCACCAAGCGAGCCTGGCCAAGCAGGGAGCCACAGAGGGAGGAGGAGTCCCAAAGACTGAGAGCGGGCTCCCCAGATCTGATAGGCACGATGGGAAGGTCTATTTTTGAACCCCTTTCCTCACATTGTGCCTCAGCCCCAGGGGCCTGGTCTCCCTCCAGGGGAATTTTCCAACTAGAATCAGCCACAAGGGCGGGCCCAGGGACAGGCTTGACTAGCCAGGACACCCTTAATGTGGGTCCCCAAACCACATTCACCCCCACTGCAGCAGGGCTTCACCCCCCTGAGAACCAGACTCTAATCCCGGACTACCTTCAGTCCATGATAGCTCAGGCTGTGGCTCAATTCATGGCTTCCCACGCCCAACAGCCACCCCTACAATCCATGTATCATTCCAATCTCCAGATATCATGGATGAACCTTCATCAGATCTAGAATCAACAGGGGCTGAACCATTGGGCCTGATTATGTCAGACGATGAAAGTATCACTTCATCTGACCCCACCCCTCCTGTTGGTCTCTTTGACCATTCACTTTTATTTCCCTGCTAATCAAGGCCTGCACAACTGCAAACCTCCCTCAAGAGCAGGAGGCCCACCTACAACATCCAAGGGTCCTCATGTTATATATACGAGCCCTCAGTCTCTCAGAACCATATCCCCTGCCCTCTCAAGCCCTGGTGCCATAGAGAAGACATTATTCAATGTTGCCCCTTCTCTGGCCTCCCTATTGGAGGTCCCTGAGATTGATGAGCCATCGAACTCATTGTTTCCCAATGCTAACATTCCTGGGGATATAAATGAGGCACTTAGAACGGAGGATAAAAAGATTGACTCCGCATTGCGTAGTTCCCATCTGGCATCAGCCTGGGCAACAAAGGCGGCAACATCCATGGCCTTCTTCACCAGGGCTTCAGCCCTTGGGTTACGTGAGCTCCAGGACAGAATCCCTCCGGAGCAGCTCAGAGCTCACCAAAATCTGGGTAAGTTAGTGGCCACGTCTCAATACCTAGCCAACGCTTCCCTGCACACGGCCAGATACACGGCCCGGACCATCGTGGCAGACATCTCCGCATGAAGGCTCCTTTGGCTCAGAAATTGGCGAGCAGACACCAAGACCAAGTGGCGTCTGGCCTCTAAACCTTACACAGGTGGACATCTCTTTGGTAAGGCACTAGAACCATACTTAACTGAAGGTAAGGACAAACGTAAAACTCTGGTTAACTCATGTCACAGAGCAGTTACAGAAGGCTGCCTTTCGACCAGCTCCATCCTGGGACTGGGCCCAGGCGGATCGTTCAGCATGCAGAAGCAGACCACAGATCCAGGCCAAGCGGCCCCTTCGAGGCCTGGGGGGCCGTTCCTCTAAACAAGGCAAGTGATCTCACAGTCTCACTTCCCATAGGAAGCCGTCTGGCCCCTTATTCCAGCACTTGGGCAGTTGCCACTACAGATGCCGGCTGGCCCCTTATTCCAGCACTTGGACAGCCATCACTACAGATGCATGGGTGTTAGACACCATCACGCAAGGTCTGAGACTAGAATTTTGTTTTCAACCACCTGACAAATTCCGCTCTTGCCCTATCCCAACGAGCAGGTCCAGGGCTGACTTTATGTCAGAGGCCATAGCTCATTTATTACAAATATGAGCAATTGAACCAGTACACAAGACCAAGAAGGGCGAGGGTTTTACTCAAACCTCTTCGTCATCCCTAAGACTTGGGGGGCTGGAGGGCAATCTTAGACTTGAAAGGTCTAAACCTTACTTGAGGTATAAGAAGTTTAAGATGCAACCACTTCAATCAATCCTGGCCAGCATCAGGCAAGGTGACTTTCTTACCTCAATAGACCTAACTGAGACATTTTCCTAACCACCGCAAATTCCTCAGATTCAGCTATGCCCAACGCCACTACCAGTACAGAGCCCTACCATTTGGCCTCTCATCGACACTGAGGGTATTTACAAGGTACTGGCAGTGCTCGCAGCCCACCTTAGACAAATTCCAATCAGAATTCAATGCTATTTAGATGACATACTAATTCAGTCATCATCATTCCGAAACGCTCAGTCAGACCTCGCCCTAGCCATCAAGGTTTTTCAGGAGCACGGGTTTTCTGTTAATTTCCAGAAAAGTCATACAACAACCCGGCTCCTCCATTTGGGCGCTGTTATAGACACGGACAATTGTACGGTCTACCTATCTCAGGACTGAAGGAACTCTATTCAGACTCTCGTACATCAGATCCGAAGGGACAGAGTAGTCACATTGACCTCCCTATCACAGCTACTGGGGAAGACGGTGTCCTGCGTGCAAATTGTGCCATGGGCACGCCTCCATGTCAGAGAATTACATGGGTTCTCCTTCCATTTCAGAGACTTCACACCAGCACATCCCACCAGAAGGTGCGAGTTCCACGTCGGTGTTGAACTCCCTTCAATGGTGGGACTCCCCGGGAGCAGTATTAGAACCAGACAGGATTACCATTACCACAGATGCAAGCCTGTTTGGGTGGGGGCCACACCTCCACACACACTGGGCTCAAGGTCGGTGGTCCAAACAGGACCTAAAGAACAATATAAACTGGCTGGAACTCAGAGCCATACATATGGCCCTAAAGAGATTCACCGATATAGTACAGGGCCAACATGTCCTGATTTTAACCGACAACATTACAGCCAAGGCCCACGTCAACAGACAAGGGGGGACAAGGTCCAGGCCTCTCATGCAGGAGGCCAAATTGCTGGGGTCCTGGGCGGAACTGAATCTTGCCTCCATCAGGGCGGAGCACATATCCAGAGTGACCAACCAGCAGGCGGACTCACTGAGCAGAGCAACCGTGGACCATTCCGAATGGCAGCTGGATCCGAAGGTGTTCAGAGAGATCGTGGACAGGTTTGGTTCCCCAACCTTAGACCTTTTTGCCTCCCCAATCAACTCACAACTTCCCAGGTTCCTTTCCAGGTTCCCATCTCCATCAGCGGAGGGAACAGATGCACTCCGCAGTCCCTGGCCCAGGGAACTGCTCTATGCCTTCCCTCCCCTGCCACGATCAGGAAGATCCTTTGCGAATGAGCAGACGTCCTCCTGGTTGTGCCGCATTGGCCGAGACGCTCTTGGTCGCTGACCTGATGGAACTCTCCCCATCCCCCCCCCCATGGAGGATCCCAGCAAATTGCATCTCCCACATTCAGGGGGAACTACGCCATCCAGACCCTCAATGGCTCCAGTTAACTGTCTGGCACTTGAGAGGCAGGCCTTAGGCCGAGACTCATATTCATTGAAGGTCATAGCTATGATTCAGCAATCCAGGCAACCCTCGACAAATAGAATATACGATGCCACATGGAGAGGCTCCTGTAATTGGTGTTTAGTTCGAAAAATTGACCTTTTGGCGGTTTCAATGCCAGTTATCTTGGAGTTCCTGAGGGATGGTCTAGACAAAGGGCTTTCCACAAGCACCATCCGCAGGCAGGTAGCATCACTTGCCACAGTTATTTCCTGCGGCAATGAATCCTTAACACATCACCCTATGATACGCTCCTTCTTAAAAGGAGCTAACAATGTCAGACCATCAACTGTACATAGATACCCCTCGTGGGATCTTCATCATGTTTATAGGCTCTTGTTTCGCACCCTTTGAACTGTTGACATTGGTTTGTTCAAACAGTTATCGATGAAGGTGGCATTTCTTGTTGCTGTAACTTCAGCCAGAAGGATCTCTGAACTGGCTGCTCTTCAGTGAGGAAGGACCTATGTACTTTCCATAAGGACAGGGTAACCCTTAGGCTAGGCCCCTCCTTCGTGCCTAAGGTCAAGTCCTTGTATCATAGATCTCAGGAAATAGTTTTGCCGGACTTCTGTCCTAACCCATCTAATGACATAGAGGTTCAGTGGAACAAATTGGATGTGCGCAGGGCTTATATTGTTATATACAGAGAACCTCATCTTTCCACAGAACAGAGGCTCTGTTTGTGTCCTATCACCCTTCATCACTAGGTCAGAAGGTTTCTTCAACCACAATACGCAGGTGGATTAGAGTTTGTATTTCTCTGGCATACCAGTCTCAGTCACTGCAAGCTCCTAGGCATTTCACGGCCCATTCCACCCGGGCGCAGCTGCTACAGCTGCCTGGTCTAATCAGGCCTCCATAGAGGGAATTTGTAGAACAACAACATGGGCATCGCCCTCTTCCCTTGTCCGTCACTACAAGATGGATATATATATGCCTCTTCTACGGCTTCATTTGACCACAAGGTTCTAGAACACACATTAACGTTGGATGGGACCCAGGCCCACCCTAGGGACACAGGGCTTTGGTATGTCCCATCCATGGGTTCTCCATCCAATCATGCTGGAGAAAGGGGCGTTGTCTTACCTGAACGCCTTTTCTCAGGATGATGATGGAGAATCCACTCCCTCCCATTAGGTCAGTTGGCCTGGTTCCCATATTGATCAGACGCGTCGGACTAAAGTCTGAGTATCGCCTTAGCCTAAAACTGGGGTGCAGTTGGCACAGAGGGGGTGGTACTAAATTTCAGACTTAGTCTAATTGGAGCAGATAGATTAAGACAACCCATCCGTGGATTCTCCATCATCATGCTGAGAAAAGGCGTTCAGGTAAGACAATGCCCCTTTTACACCTCAAATTATAAGAGAGAAGATATGAATTAAATATACCAAAAAGGAACCCCTCTGGTGTACTGGGAATTACAATTCTACTTGATCCAGATGCTGGTTGGGAAGTCCCCATATCTTAAAATTGGTGAGGTAGAGAAATACTGTACTACAGAATGCCCTACAGATTGTGAAAGGATAATAAAATAGTTACCTGGTTGATATTGGATTAAGACAAGATCCTTTGGACTAGCATAAAAACTCGACAGGAAAGTCATTTTGCTATTATTAATGTAATTTGATAATAGTAATGATCAAGACTTTCAACTAACATTACCAGAAGACTCCAGAATTGCAGTATCTTGACCTAGCCATGTATAGGAAGCTTTGATTTACGTTGGCTTTATAGATGGTAGTTAATCTGTAACCTTTATAACACTAGTAATTGACTTATTCATGACTATAGAAGTAATAAAATGAAATGTTTTTTTTTAAAAAAAGAAAAGTTACCTTGTTATTTTCAGCAGAATATAAATGTGGTGTGTCAGACTATTGCAATCAAAATGGAAAGTCATCAAGGAAAGGAAATGAGGGGGGAAAGGACATAATGATTTGGATTTTCTCTTAATAAGACTACAGAACTGCCTTCCTTTGCCAACAATTGTCTGTATTAAAATATCCATCAAAATTCTTAATCCTTCTTTTCAGGTTGAAAAGTGGTCTGTTCAGCTGAAAATATATTATCAATGGCTTTAAAGGACTGTATTTTGGAAGAGCAGAAATTACTGTAATTCTCAGAGATGACTTGAGCAGTCTAGCATGCATGCAGATATATTCATGCAAGTAATATTGAGCTTTTCCTCTTCTACATTAAACATAGTCATGGGCCAAAATTTTGTAAAGTTATTTTCTTTAGTATCCCAAATGTGCCCTACATATATGTGTGAAAGCACTCAGTTCCCAAATATATTGTAGAAAAACAAACCATTACTTTCTTTCAAATCTTGATGAGGAATAGAATTATACAACAAAATTCATTTTTGGATTCTGTTATATCCCCCCCAAAAAAATGTTAATAAGTAGACTGTTAAACTCCTAGGCAAAGAAATGTTAGCTATGTCTTTGAAGGCTTATGCAAAATATTTATTTTTGTACATGGTGCTCTGCTGCCACCATTTTAGAGCTATAATCTTCATGTAAGCAGTTTATTCAGAGAAGTGGTATGCTGTGAAGAGGCATGATTGTATACTACATCCTAAATTCTAATGTGCTAAAACCACAATCTTTCCCTCCCTCTTTTTTTCTCTCTCTTCATTACAGTTTTGGGAAATGAAATGTAATCAAATGCTTTATTTGCTCAGAGACAAGTCCCATTAATTTCAATGGCATTTTACTTTTTTGCGGGGGGGGGGAGGCGAGGGGGGCAAATCTTACTCAGATGTATTCCCAGACAGGTGCATAACACTACAGCATAAACCTGTGCATGTCTGCAATCATAAAGTTCATAAGGCTTTTTCTTTGGAAATACGATGAAGCCCTATAGTCTCAGCAATGACA